>NC_142928.1:148796502-148961502 GCF_046866305.1 Octopus bimaculoides
GTGTTTTTCCGCCGTAACATTTTCTTCAAGACATAAACGCATTGAAGATTACATCATTGGATGTAGCTATTCAATTCTAATGATGTTTATTTAAAGAAGAGGACCGGACTTCCATTACTAGCAGGTCGTGGCGCCTCTGTCTTTGGTCATTTTAAATCTATGACTAATATAAACGTGTGCAAGTGCTTTTTATGTTGTCATGTTTAATCTTTACCTATATAACCGTGATTTACACGCCATATTTTGGATTCCATTTGTTATATGTATTTATGTATACGTGCATGTATATATATATATATATGTGTGTGTGTGTGTGTGTGTGTGTGTGTGTGTGTGTGTGTGTGTGTGTGTGTGCGTGTGTGCGTGTGTGTGCTTAATATGAATGTATGTGTCCGAGATATGTAGCTCTTAACAAGCAAGCGTTGTCTTTTATGTTTTGCCCAATGGGGATATTCTGTATTCTTGCTTTTATTTCTCGTACCACACGCATGCATACGCACACGCACACACGCTGTTTATTGGGTGATGATGATGGTGGTGATGGCGGTAGTAGTGGTAGTGTGGGGTGAGATATTTACGTTGTGGGAAGTTCAAACCGAAACGTATGTTAAAGCAACCGATTCTTTTCCTTCTTCTTGTAGTTGATGTTGCTGCCACTGCTGCAATTTCTATTCATTCTTAGAGTCTTCTAAGTGTTGACACTGTCACATCCATGACAGACAACTAACTGAACCTTACGGGGAAAACTGTCTTGGATTTCTTTGAGTAGGCGGGAGGAGTGGGGGGGGGGAACGATACAAAACAAAAATACATAATAAATAATAAATATGAAAAAAAAAATTTAATAATCGGAATGCATAAAACCCCAATTTTCAATTCTCCCGGTATCTCTTAATATATGAACGCTTTATCCATAGAAATCATTACCACCACCACCACCACCACCACCACGATCATTATTATCATCATCATTGTGGCCATCGTTGTTGTCATCGTCGTCGGACACTGAGAGTGAAGAACCCGGATTAAATTATTTAACATATGGTGTGTCTCCTGCTTTGGTGTGTTTCCTGCACCCGCATCTCCACTTGTCCCTTTTTTGTGGTTATTTAGCAGCTCTTATATTCACCAGGAGGTGTTCTTTCCTTTTTCCTTCTCTCTCTTTTTTTTTTTTTTTTTTTTTTGGTGGGCGATATTGGGGGTAGTCAGGAGTAAGTCAGGGTTGTGATATATAAACAGCAGTGATGTCACGGAGTCGGTTCAGTCGACCATATATTAACTCCCTTTTCGCACCACCACCGTCATCATCCTTATCAATTCTTTTCCACATCACAAATAGGAACATCACTGCTTGTCGTGAAGCTTTAGGATTTGTATGTAAGGAAACAAAATTATCGTTGAAGGTCATCGTCGGTTGATAGTGGGTACAAACATTAGAAAAAGACGAAAACACTTTGAAGCAAAAAAAAAATAATAAATAATAATAAATAAAAACGGAGTGAGTTTAGTTTGTTTATCTATTTGTTTGGGGAAGAAGCTAAGGTCTCTAGGTTCGATATATTACTGGATTTAGATTTTCTTCCATTTCCCCTAATACGTGGCAAAATAAGTGATTTTGAAGAGATTCGTCAGTTTAAGCAGCCCTGCAAGAGAGATCGACTGCTGACCCATTCACTACACCACCTAGGACTAATGTAAGGGTATAATAAATGAAAATGAAGAGGTAGCCGTTTATCAATTCATGTTACATATGTTTCAATAGCATAGTAATTTATTACATACTAGCAATAAATCCCGGCGTTGCCCGTATTACAATTGTTCATCGCTGCATGTCCAATATCATTTGACTGTTTAGGTAAAAGGACAAAAGAGCATATACTCGATTGGTTGAGAAAAGAAGACACTGCTTCAGAAGTATGCCTGATTCTCGGTCTACTTTCTACACCAAAGACGATATGGATAGACTGTAGGCGCTGGAAAGAAGTCTTCCTTTTTTCGATTTGTTCTGTCTCTGAAAGGGAGTGCCCTAAAAGCATGCATTATTTTGCAACCTGTGACCGAGAGCCTAATGCATGTTTATTTCAAATTTGAGCAAAATTGGGTATATGGTTCCGGAGATAAGTTCAGAAATGTCTTTTTTGAATTGGTTTTCCCGCCCTGTGCTCAAAGTAAGCAAAATTTGAAAAATCGATATACCAGGAACACCTCTTGGACCAAAATACATATGTGTATGAAATTTGGCGAAAATCGGACAAACGGTGTTGACGTGGTGCGCAAGCCCGCTCACAGACACATACACAGACATCCTCCGTTTTATATATATAGATAAGCTCCTATCAAAAGTTAGACTCGAAAGTTTGAAAGAAATATATCTAGGAGATTGTAAATGTAATAATTCGGAATTTTGTTACAACACTTAAAAATATGACAGTTAAATAATAAATACCTGATGATTTGGTGAATCGTATTAAGCTTGCAGAGCTTCTTAATAAACAACATTTTTTATCTTTCCTTGTGGGACATAAATAAGCAAATGATTAGGATTGCCGACTCTTGAGCATCGCGCATAAAGTTGACCATGGGAGAAAACTGGTTCCGTAAGGTTCAGACCTACCACATCCAAGGACTGCCTTGTTAATGCTCATTGCAAAGCTCAGTTTCAACGGGAATTGCAGGCGCTTGTACTGGAAAAACATATCCGAGGGAATAAGTGGAATTCCAGAAATGAATACAGGCTCACCGCTTGCTTAACCAGTCAAACTTATTGTCTTCAAGACTGTTAGCATTACGTTCTTTATTATAAGCCGTGTGCCATTGCAAAGCTTTGGTGGATCGAGGTTTCGAAACCACATAACTGGTGCCCCAATCATGAGGTGGAAGTTGTGAGGTGGGAGGCCGGGTGGTGTTAGACTATTCAAGGATTCAACTGGATAATTCACAGCTTCATCGATGTTGAGTACAGGGTCAATGGAATTATAGATGTAACATTCACCTGGCAGCTGTTTCAGAAGTTTGATGTTCAAATCATCAACTGCCGCATTCTTTGGAGCTAAAACGGCTCGGGTTTTCAGCCAGTTGTGGTCTGTAAACTGATTCCGCTGGTTAGGAAACACCTTATTCATTAATTCCTCTAAATCAGATACCATATGTCCAAAAGGCAAGCTTACCCGGCCATCCTTCTCACCAACCAAAGTGCCATTGCCAACGTCCAACTGTTGCTTTGAAAAGGTTCTGTCTGCATCATCACCACTGAGCTGCAGTCTCATGTTGGTTGTGAGTCTCAGCTTTTGCACACTGCTCCATAAGTAGGACGACTTTATGCTGGCATTTACCTCATCAGCTCTTGTCCCCTTTGATACCACGGGAAGGTTTTGTCTAAAGTCTCCTGCAAACAAGACTGTATCACCTCCCTGGTGTTGTGTTTCAGATCTTGAAGGTCCATGTCAAGAGCTTCAAAGGAAACCTTATGGTTCATTGTCGCCTCATCCCAGATGATCAACCTGCATTCACCCAGAAGTTTGCCCTTTATAGAACCACGACTGATGTTGCAGTTTGCCTTCTCTTTCTTGAACAGGGTCCAAAGGGAGTTTGAAACAGGAATGAGCTGTGCGACCACCACTTAGCATAGTTGAAGCTATTCCACTTGACGTCACTGCTATGGCAATGTGTTTCATTAGGCGCAGTTTAGCCAGAAGGTTGCTGACAAATGTCTTGCCAGTTTCACCTGTAGCATCCAGAAAGAAAAGGCCTCCTCTTTCACTTTCAATGCTCGAAATAATGGTCTTATAAACACCCAGCTGATCTTCCATCAGTTTGTGTTCGTTATCAGCTATATACGCCGTCATTTCCTCGATGTCGTAGCTGATTTCTCGCAGGTACTCAATGTGAATCCTCATCCTGTTATAATGTGAATCCTCATCCTGTTATAATATGAATCCTCATCCTGTTATAATGTGAATCCTCATCCACTTGTATATTATTGTCGGCACTGTAATATTCTTGTCGTCACTATTATGTTGTGGCGGTATTGCGCGTTTTATTATCTTTGACTCATCTATCGTGCTGTCGCTGATAGCTCCGCTTGACAATGACTTTGAAACGTCTACCTTGACAGTATATACCTCGAACTCATATATAACACGTAATTGGCACTAACTCCAACTGAGAGCTTGTACAACGACTCTTCTACTACTGACCTCCTACAACGACTGACTGTCTGACTTTATAGTGGTTCATCATACTACTTTGTCACGTAGGAAGGAGTGTACCATTTTCACTACAACATCTCCCCCTTTTAGTCTTTTTTTCCTTTGGGAAGCAAGTAATTTTATTTCACTTTATTCACCCCTCCTCCAACTTAATATATTTTCCTTCTGGCGTCTATTTGTAGGAACTCTGTGTTCTTCCTTTTTCTTCCACTTGTACGCGTGGGTTCAACGGTGTTGGTATCTCGAATGTGCCATACAGTCATTTCATAGGTTCTTCCAATCTGTCTTTTTCATTTTCTATGAATCTCTTCTTCAATTGGTTTCTGTGTCTTTTTTTCAATACCTTTTCTGCTTTTAATTCTGTACATCGTTGTAATTTTTCCTTCTCAGTATTGTTTTTCATTTTTATACGACATCATGTACATCTGATCACTAATTTTGAAAAATTATGGATTGTCAATCCTGGTACTTCTTTCTTCGCCAGGTAACAGTTTAGCAAAAACTGATTTCACCTTCCTCGCGAACAACAGTTCAGCTGGTGAGCTTCCCTGTATACCCTTAGGAATTACTGCAGAGCGACTTCGTTTGTGGTTTCCTTGTTAGCTTTACTCAAAGCTCTTTTAAAAGTGTTCATAAAACGCTCTACCTGTCCATTTGATCTTGGATGGTTATGCGCTATCGTTTTATGTTCTGCCGTGAATATTTCGCAGAATTTTCTAAATTCACTGGACACAAATTGTGTTCCATTATCAGATACAATCACGTCTGGGATGCCAAATTTTGCGAATAATTCGTGCAAAACATTTATTGCCGCTGTGGAGGTTGGTCTTTTGCACAATTTCCGGCCATTTTGTAAAACTGTCAACTAAGTTGTAATAACCATTTAACGAACCTGCAAAATCAACGTGTAGTCTGATAACAAACTATTTATTTTTTCTCGTTTGATCTAATTTTTCGTCATCTTAGTTCTGCAATGCGATTTAATGTGTTCTGTGCTCCCACAACGAAAACACTTCGCTGTTTGAACGGATATTCTTTTCTCATGTGCCTACTACTGTATGCTATACATGAGTTTATTTCCTGTTGTATATCGTATTTTTTGTGAAACATTTTATCCGTCTTCCGATTCTTCCATACTGGTTTTATCTGTAAACAATCTCTACGCCGGATTTCTTCTGTGTTGTGCCCTCCTTTTAATATTATATTGCACTCTTCTGACAGTTTCTGGAAAGTTATATCATGGTTCATTTCCAGCTTTGCGAGAATTTTTGTTCTGACTTCTGCGTCCTTTTTAGCAGTAAGTCCCTGAGCAAAAATCAGGCACTGTTCACTCTACCCGCATATGTGGTAAGGTCTTCGTCATCGCTTTTCTTAGTGTTCAAACACTTCCAACGTGTGTTGTACAACGATGTTTTTTTCACTAAACATCCTATGGAAAATGTCAATTGTGTCCGTTTTTGTGATATTTTTGCTGCTTTTTAATAAAACATATTACTCTACTTCTGGTATTTAAGTACTATTTTTTCCACCTTGTTTCGCATTTATGTGCTTACTCTGGTATATATATATATATATATATATATATATATATATATATATATATATATATATATATATATATATATATATATATATATGTATGTATGTATGTATGCGTGTGTATGTGCGTGTATGTATGTATGTATAAATATATGAGGGATTGCAAAAGTATCATGTGGCGTTTCGTTACGTCCAATTCAGTTATGCGGTTCAGCTTTTGAAGGTCGATAGGTTGACATAGTCACCTAAAACCTTTGTCAATGGTACTCCAGCATAGTTTCAGTCCGGCTATAACTTTGTTTCCTCATAACCTTTAGAAAAATAGTATTTTTTAATGAAAGTTTCTACAAATACCTTTCAGATGATGTAGGTTACAATTATATCGGAATTTAATGTAAAACATGTAATCGCTAGGTGTGCAAACTTACATACTGACTCACGTCACGTAATTTTTTCAAAGGTTCGCGATTCATTTTTTTTTTTTTTTAGATATGTGCGTAATGTGTGTCAGTATGTATGTGTGCGTACACACCAATTTTGTTTCCCCATTAAATTCCGATATAATTGGAATCTACACCACCTGAAGGACATTTGTAGAAAAAATTTCATTAAAGAATATCTGTTTTTCTGAAAACTATGAAGAAACAAAGCCATGGTACGTGGGTAGGGGGCGTATACACTTGCGTAAGCATAGCTAAAAGAATATGGAGTGTTTGTATTTTGCATTGAAAATAAATCGTGTTGCTATATCATGTGTGATATTGTAGTCCGTGTATGTGTGTGTGTTGTGTTCGTGTGTGTGTGTGTGTGTGTGTGTGTGTGTGTGTGTGTGTGTGTGTGTGTGTGTGTGTGTGTGTGTGTGTGTGTGTGTGTGCTGAAACTGGTTTCTCTTTCCGCACAACCCATGGGTTCTCTGGCATATAACGTGCTGAATAGAATATAGACTGTCATTGAAATAAAGAAACAATAAATAAACAAATAAATAAAAAATAAATAAAACTGGCTGAAAACTAAAACAAAATTCCCAACCATAAAACACAAAACGTAACAAAATGAAATTTCATTTTGCTTAGTAACCAATGCTAAAATAGAAATTAGACGCCCTGGTTTCGTAGATACGAATGCAGACGTTGAGGTAATCGACCAAATTGGTAAATATGATAAAAGCGATCGCATCAAATATTTTAGTAGTTAAGTTAGAGATAATAGTTCCTCACTGCCGAACAACTAATGTTAGGTAATTTACGTCCTCGTAACTTAGCGGCTGGACAAGTACAAACTACCAGACTTAAAAAAAAAAAAGTACTGGGGGTGATTTGCTCGGCCAAACCCCTTCAAAGCGATGCCCCAACATTGCTGCAATCCATGACTGAAACAAGTAAACGATAATCAATAAAGGAATCACTAAAAAGTTAATTAGATTTAATATATCGCGAGAAAGATCAACACAATATCAGTTCAATAACTAATATTTTCATTTTCTCGGCAAGTACGCGAAACATTATCGGACATTATGATCAGGCATAAGGCGCAGGCGTGGCTGTGTGGTAAGGAGTTTGCTTCCCAACCACATGGTTCCGGGTTCAGTCCCACTGCGTGGCACCTTGGGCAAGTGTCTCCTACTATAGCCTCGGGCCAACCAAAGCCTAGTGAATGGATAGGTAGACGGAAACTAAAAGAAGCCCGTCGTATATATATATATATATATATATATATACAGGGGTTGGGCAAAATAATGGAAGCACCTTAAAATTTCAAACAAATTTTTTTTAATATGGGATTGGACCACTTTGGCAGTAATTACAGATTGCATTGTACTCGTACAAAGTTTGAATTGTTTCCAAAGGAATTTTTGTCCATTCTTCAGCTAAAACAGTCTCCTGTTCTTGTAGTTATGATGGTGGAGGATATCGACTCCTTACTTGTTTTTCTAAAATGCACCATAAATGTAAAATAATATTGAGATCTGGGGATTGTGGTGGCCAGAAAATTATTTGTTTCACACACGATATTGAGATTATGTGGATTTTATCACATTTCTAGGTGATTTGACACCAGGAAGCTGTCACTGCTCCACAACTCAACGGTAACAGTCGTCACACAAGATATTGAGTTCATCTCTTTGGATTCAGGACACTCCAGCATTACGTGACACCATGTGACGTCAAACATGTTTCAGGAAATGAAGTTTTATCATTAGGAAAGAACGGTTTCTTAATTAGCACTCTTCAATCAATGCTATGGCAGTCTGTTAATAAACAGGTTTGTATTTAACACATGTATGCGACGTTTCTTTTTTTGTAATTCAGTTTATATATATTTATGTGTGTTTGTGTTTGTTCCCCCCCCCCCAACCATCGCTTGACAACCGATGTTGGTGCGTTTACGTCCCCGAAACTTAGTGGTTCGGCAAAAAAGACCGATAGAATAAGCACTAGGCTTACAAAGAATAAGTTCTGTGGTTGATTTCTTTGACTAAAGGCGGTGCTCCAGCATGACTGTAGTCAAATGACTGAAACAAGTAAAAGAGTAACAGGCACATACGAAATATGCAGATCTTGTACACTGTTGTGGTAAATATTATTTTCCATGATACTCATGAGTTTTAAATAATTGTATTTCTGTAAATGCATTATTGTGATATCATGAAATAGCTCAGATTACACGCATACTGTAATTATCTGACTAGCCAGTTGGCTTCATTGGCATTCCAGTCAGAGTTTGCAGTAGGTTTCAGCACTTGCTTATCATTGACACAAACTGATTTTATTATAATTTTAATATACTAAGTTCATCGAAATCATGCTTAAAATTTGGAAATATCTATGGCCACTCGCTCGCCCAGTAAATCGCTCCATAGTTTTGGGACTTTTGGGTGGGACTTTTTTTTTTCGATTTCTCTGCTGCAGTTTATGATGGATCCAGTAAGCTAATGAGACAACGCAAACGGTCACAAGAAATACTAACCAAACCCAGTTTCCCTTATATAGTACTCTACCGTCATAAAGAGAAAAAAAAAACCGACAGCGACAAGGCATAGTTTAGTTCACATTTTTCTGTCTCTGAATAAAAGACATTGATGGCTATGGCTGAAATGTATTTGAACATAGCGATATACTGGACGACCTGTTATATATAGCATCCTAATCTCCCTCAATACACACCCTACCATCTTGAAGTATAAAATATATAGGATAATGTAGTTTTAGATACACTACATCGATGGCTATGGCTGAAATGTATTTGAACATAGCGATATACTGGACGACCTGTTATATATAGCATCCTAATTTCCCTCAATACACACCCTACCATCTTGAAGTATAAAATATATAGGATAATGTAGGTTTAGATACACTACATCGATGGCTATGGCTGAAATGTATTTGAACATAGCGATATACTGGACGACCTGTTATATATAGCATCCTAATCTCCCTCAATACACACCCTACCATCTTGAAGTATAAAATATATAGGATAATGTAGTTTTAGATACACTACATCGATGGCTATGGCTGAAATGTATTTGAACATAGCGATATACTGGACGACCTGTTATATATAGCATCCTAATCTCCCTCAATACACACCCTACCATCTTGAAGTATAAAATATATAGGATAATGTAGTTTTAGATACACTACATCGATGGCTATGGCTGAAATGTATTTGAACATAGCGATATACTGGACGACCTGTTATATATAGCATCCTAATCTCCCTCAATACACACCCTACCATCTTGAAGTATAAAATATATAGGATAATGTAGTTTTAGATACACTACATCGATGGCTATGGCTGAAATGTATTTGAACATAGCGATATACTGGACGACCTGTTATATATAGCATCCTAATCTCCCTCAATACACACCCTACCATCTTGAAGTATAAAATATGTAGGATAATGTAGTTTTAGATACACTACATCGATGGCTATGGCTGAAATGTATTTGAACATAGCGATATACTGGACGACCTGTTATATATAGCATCCTAATCTCCCTCAATACACACCCTACCATCTTGAAGTATAAAATATATAGGATAATGTAGTTTTAGATACACTACATCGATGGCTATGGCTGAAATGTATTTGAACATAGCGATATACTGGACGACCTGTTATATATAGCATCCTAATCTCCCTCAATACACACCCTACCATCTTGAAGTATAAAATATATAGGATAATGTAGTTTTAGATACACTACATCTGAAGACATACAAAGGTCACCATGAATAAATGCTTTTCATCATAGGTCTACAACATGTTCACGATGATGGTGGCACGGGATTCAGCACCCTAGACCAGTTCTGCAATGTTCACCCTCTCCCAGCTCCCAGCAACCAACTTTATAAAATGTGCTTCCTCTCATCCCTGACATGTACCTTTCCTTCTCCAGTAATTATTTTCTTTACCAACCATTATTCTCTTCATACCAGCTGAAGAATGCAGTCAAAAAATTATAATTAACTTCCGAAGTAGTTAATTATAATTTATAAGTTTATAATCATGCATATCACCATGTAAATTTGTTATCAGGTAAAAATTTGAAATGTTTAGCACAAAATCGTGTTACACAACACGATCTTCTCGTCCTCCGCTTCACTGCACCCCACTTCCCCGAAAGTCACCTTATCGGATCTCAAAGTTTTCGTGCTTTTGGATTAAGAAATTTTGTCAAAGCTGATCAGAATTCGTGTGACACTCAGATTTTAGTACCTTGTCTAAGAGTCAGTAAACATTTTTTAAAGGCGAACTAAGGAAATATTTGGTTGGTGCATAATTAACGACCGTTTTATAATCTAATTTACAAGTTTTATTTAAAATTTAGAAAAAGAAATAATAAAACGATCGTTAATTTTGCACCAACCCAATATATGCCTTGCTGGCTAGGACGAATAAATAATGTATTCATGATCATACAACCCAGATTTTTTTTTTTTTTTTTGCAATATAAATATTTTTCATTATAAGCTTTCAACGTACAATATTGTAAAATACGTACCAACAGTGATATAAACAACCTCACAACTACGTTAAAATCAAGTTTTAATTATGTAAGGTCGGCCATCTCACTATGCAAACTAGTTGACTGTCTACGATAGGAACCGGGAAATTAACAGCCCGTTGCTCCATTTGGTCCGATACGCACACTTCACTGAATATGAAATACCAGCTTCAGGAAACACGTAGTTTTAAATAAAATGTTGCCATTTTTCAGCAAGAAGTTCTAAGGTGTAATGATTGGCATTCAGTCCAGCGAAATATTTTCAAGTCTCGCTAGAAATGACAGTGTTAACTTTTTTTTTTCTCTTATCAACTGTCGTTTATATCAATACGGCATGTCACAGACCTTGAATCTTTTCTGTTGCTGTCACAGGTTTTGGCATTTTAAATTTTGTTCCAATTGTTTCTAAATCTAGTATACTGATATACGATAATTATGGAAATAAAATTCATTTTTGCTGTAAATTAATTTATAAAAAGTTAACAAATTTTGGGTAACTATAGGCAACCGAAAGCCACAGACACGTTGATGTCTGTTTCCATAGTAACAAGTGAAACTGAAGTACGCTTAAAACTACCACCACGTGTACTTTCTTTACCTGTATATTTTCTTTGACGAGGGTCTATTTTCTGAATTTTCGTTTTTGAATATTCGCAAAAAAAAAAAAAAAATATCAGTTATTTACTTGAACTGAACTATTACTAAAGTATAACGCACATTTTTTTTTTTGCTTTTTTATTTTTGTAACTTTTTCTCAAAAAATTTCATTGAAGATTTATTCTCTTAGATTGTTTACATGCCTGTTCGACCGTTTCAATCCTAAGCTTAACCCTACACCCTAATCCTAAACCGTAACTTAACCCTAACCCTAAATTCTAATCTTAAAACCGAACCCTAAGCCCCAAACTTAGCCCTAATCCTAACCCTAAACCCTAACGTACAGTTTGGCTGTTTTGTAATTTTTCGCAAAAAATTTCATTGAAGATTTTTTCCTTTTTAGTGTTCAAACATTTCAACCTTAACCTCCATTCTACACCCAAATGCTAAACTCGAACTCTGTCCCTAAACTCTAATTCTAACCCAGAATCTCAACCCTAATCCTAAAACTTAACGTACAGTTTATTCTTTTATCCTTTCACATGCTCCATTCATTTGACTGCAGCCATGCTGGAGCACCACCTTTAGTCGAAGAAATCGCCCCCAGAACTTTTTTTTTGTAAGCCTATTACTTATTCTATCGGTCTCTTTGGTCGAACCGCTAAGTTACGGGGACATAAACACACCAACATCGGTTGTCAAGCGACGGTGGGGGGGAAAAATCACACACACATATACGACGGGTTTCTTTCAGTTTCCGTCTACCAAATCCACTCACAAGGTTTTGGTAGGTCCGAGGCTATAGTAGAAGACATTTACCTAAGGTGCCACACAGTGGGACTGAACTCGGAATCATGTGGTTAGGAAGTAAACTTCTTACCACACAGCCACTTGTTTATCCTTTACCTTTCTTTATCTATGATATTTTATTTGTTTCAGTCATTAGACTGCGGCCATGCTGGGGCACCGCCTTGGAGGATTTTAGTCGAACAAATCGACTCCAAACTTTCTTTTTATCGCTTGGTTCTTATTCTATCGGTCTTTTATGCCGAACCGCGAAGTTACGGGGACGTAAGCACACCAGCACCGGTTGTCAAGCGGCGGAAGGGGACAAAAACTGACACAAAGACATACGCACATAAATATATACGACAGGCTTCTTTCAGTTTCCGTCTACCAAATCCACTCACAAGACCTTGGTCGGCCAGGGGCTATAGTAGAAGACACTTGCCCAAAGTGCCATCCAGTGAGACTGAAACCGGAAGCATGTGATTAGAAAGCAAGCTTCTTACCACATAGCCACGCCTGACTTAGATTCATCGTGAAAATTTACATCAATATAACAAATCTGAAAATTTTCGCTTAATTTTAAAATTTCAAAAGCAACAAAAACGACCCCACGTTACATTGACTTTCAACTGAGCCACCTATCAGCATTGTTTTGCTTTAAGAAGCTCATGGTTTGAAATTTAAGTTCACGATAAAATGGTGCTTGCGAATTGTAAGCGGTTCTATGGTGTAATAGACTTTTGAACCCGACGATCAGAGTTCAAGTCTCAAGAAAAACAAAAAAAAAGACACTTCGTTGAAGAATCTTTTTTTCTACATGCCTGTTCGATGATTTACACCGCTTAATTCATTATAACTTATTAAAACTTTAAACCTTCGTACAACCTTCCTCGTCGTAATGTTTTGTTTTTATTTGGTTTAATAAAAATTCGTCGTCGTAATGTTTTTTACTGTAATTTTGTGATGGACATCTATAACGCAGAAAGTGCCAGCTCGCAAATCTTGTTTTTTGATTGGATAAAAATTATTGAAATTTAAGCCATGGTAACATTTTTCTAGCATTTTTCTAAAACAAATGAATAGCAAAATCAAATTCAGCATGAAAATTTACGTCAATATACCAAATTTGAAAATGTTCACTTAATTTTAAAATTTCAAAAGCTGTGACAGTAACAGAAAAGACCACATGTCACATTGGCTTTCAACTGAACCACCTATCAGTATTGTCTTGCTTTAGGAATCTCATGGTTCGAAATTTGATTTCAAAATAAAATGCTGAACGTTGGCAACAAATGGTTCTAAGAAGGTGTAATGGTTAGCACTCTGGAATCTGAATCTAACGATCCTAATTCAAGTCTCGATAGAACCTAAGTTCCTAGAGTTTTTATTTTATCTATTGTAGCATTTCTCAATTGAAATCAGTGATTTGATACAAAAGGTCATTCCGCTACGAAGCAATATCGTCTTTAAAAGTGTGGAAATTAAATCAAATATTGATAAACTGTTTCCTTTAAAATCAAATCATGGGTATTTAGTTTGTCATTTAATATTTTGTTTCGGTACATATTTGTTAGAATGGAAATGCAACGAATCAATATTTTCTTAGCTTTCCACAAGTTTGTTAAACATACTATCTTTATATTTTCATCTTTCTCTCAAACTTTTCATTTTTATTCTCCTTCTTACTAAAAAGAAAGAAAAAACAAACTTCCGGGTTGAACACATAGCCGAAGGTGCTTAAAAAACAAATATGCTTCATCATTCTCGATAAAATGTTTAAACAGCAAACGCACCATGTGCACCCGTCCAAACCGTGACGAAATTATAAGCAATTAACGAACAATGAAGTAAAATGTTTTCCAATGGTGATATAAAGTATAACCACATACCTTCGCTACAGACAAATTTTAGTTACGTGAGACCAGCTTTCTCACTAGGCGAACTAGTTGACGTAAAATAGAATTAGTAAAAGAAACTGTGTTGCTAATGGAACTCCAGAGATATTCGTCACTTATTATGGCTTTATTCATCTTTCAGGTGTCAATGGAATAGAATAAGTGAATTAATTTAATATTCCTATAAAAATCATACATACGAAAAGAATTTTAACTATACGTACGTATATATGTATGTATGTATGTATCGGTTTCCTCTGGAATATATAGCACTATCCATTGTTTTACATGTTCTCCAATTCCAGTAAGATTCATACTGCAAGAGACTAAAAATGGAAAATCGAAATTTCACATGGTTGAACTTCTGAAAAGAAAGGTCCAGCAATAAAAGTCAGTGAGATTATGAACTTATAGGAAAGTGGGTTATACATCTTTAGATTGTATACCTGACTTTCTACTATAAAATTAATGAATATAACGGAACGCTGAACTCCAGACTAAACAACTTAAACAACACTTTATTTAGGTGGTAAACATATAAACACATCTTTAGTTCTTGTTGTGAGCGAACTGTCGAGTGTAAGTCCGAAAGATGTAGAGACAGCTTTAAACACACGTCCATGCTCAATCGCTGGCCAGCGAGAAAGAGAATGAATTGAGCGGGAAACGCTTGCTTGTTTAATTCTACGCATGCGTAAGACTACGCATGCCCAGGCGTTACTACAAACTTTTAAACATTGAAATTTTGTATACTTTAACCAATGAAATCCATCCATTCTCTGCAACATCCTCTTTTGAATTTCTTTTTCCTTTTTTTTTTTGCGTTACACGCGTAAGAAAGGTGACAGCTTATTTTTTGAAAAGGTAATAGAAAACATTTGAAGATGGAAATATTTAACAAAGAAAAGAAAGAAAACGAATTTACGTTGGCAATAAAATTTTACAATACATGACAAACCCTAACCTTACGCACTACCCTAACCCTAAACCTTAACTCCAACCTCAGCCCTAAACTCTAGACCTTAAACGTAACCCAATGTTTTCATTCTTATAATTATATAAACTCTTCATGTAAACAACATCCCTACCACAACTTTATTGTTTAATCACAACGACAATTAAACAAAATCGCGCTGGTTACGGTGACATAGTGACTGTATGTCTATGGTGATTGGTGGCAGTAGCAGTGGTGGTGGTGGTGGTACATCCGGATGTTGGTGCTGCATATTACAAAGTAAATCTGTGATCTGGTAAAATTTGAAATGCTTTATGCAAAATCGTGTCACTACGACTCGACCTCCACGTTCTCCTCTTCACGTCACTCAAGTTCACCAGACTCATCGACTCTCAAACTTCATATATTTTGGAATTAAGAAAAAATTTATTGAAATTTCATCAGAACTTGTGTGACACACTGACACACACAAATTCCAGTAATCGGAAAACATTTTTCATGGCGTACCGGGTAGGATTGACGTCTTATGGCTAACACGAATAAATAATGAGCTCATGATCATACAAGACTATGGAAATAGCTTGTCCTTTGTTTTGATTCTCTTTTCGATTATAAGCATTTAACAAACAATTAAGTAAAATGTTTTCCAACGGTGACATAAAGAATAACCACATACCTACGTTAGCGACAAGTTTTAGTTACGTGAGACCAGCTTTCTCCCGAGGTAAACTAGTTGATGGTCTGCAGTAGAAATCGGTAAAAATCCTCCGTTTAACCCAGTTCGAACATATTCACTGAAAATGAAATATTAACTTCCGGATACATGTACTTTGAGAGTTAATTTCAGGACAAAATGTTCACAGGCATCTTTGACAGGTTCTATGGTGTAAAGGTTAGCACTTTGAATCCAGCGGTTCGAGTCTCGGTAGACTGTCGGAAGCTAGATGCCATTTTTTTTACAGTTACATGACTATTAAAATGTCACATTGATTTTCAGCTAACTTACCAATTTCTTTTCTTTCTAAGTATGTGATGTCATATGACCTTACTGACTTTCTCTTTCTCCGAAGGACAACTGAGACGTTACCTTCCTCGCAACATAAATCCTTGTTCCCTTGTTTGAACACACGGTATTACTTCACGCCAAAACACAACATCGTTCATTTTTTGGTTCTTACAGTTTTCTTCTTATAAGTAAAGCCAGTTGTTGGACATTTGTTTATTTATCTGTAACATCAAACTATGACTGTCATAAGAAATGTGCTACAATGTTCCTTTCTTTATGACTGTGTTGTGTCGACGCTCCCGGGCGAAGAAGTAGGATCTCCCAAGACATATAAATAGAGGTAGTCTGGCCGCGGTAAGTGTATTGAGTAGCAGTCGAGTAGCAGTTGTGTAGCAGTTGAGTAGAGATCATCCGAAGGTGCTAGATAGCAGTAGCGTTGAGACATAACAGACTGATTAAATGAAAAAAAATTGAAAAGATTTGTGACGTAAAATAGAATTAGTAATCGAAACTGCGTTGCTAACATAACTCCAGACGTGAATCAGTTTAATATTCCTATAAATATCATACATATGAAGAGAATTTTAACTGTATGTATGAATGTATGCATGTATGTATATACGTACGTACGTTTGTATGTATGTATGTATGTATGTATTTTATTTATATATATATATTTTTTTTTAATTTATTTTTTTATTTTATTTATTTATTTATTTATTTATTTTTTTTTTTTGATGAGCTCCTCCACATCGGTCACCGGAGTGATATTTGATCACTTTACAGAGTGTCTGAGTGTCGGTTAGGTGTCTGGAATGGGACGGCTTACCTCATGGGCAGGTAGAAGCTCTTTAACCTTGGTTGGTAATCTACCTAGGAGAAGGAAATCTCCGAAATAAAACCTGAGGCCTTGGAAATTCCTGGTTTTGTCAATTCTCTTGTCACACCGGTGAAAGTCTTCTTGGGCTAATAAGTGGGGGTAGTGCAGTGCAAGCTACACCCACTAAAAATTATTCATCTGCACAGGTACTTCCTGTACTCCAAATATTAGTAAAATCATTCAATTGGCTGGTTGGCAGAAACCTAAAAATGCACCTGTAACTTATTTTAAAATGTCTGAAACAAATTCAGTAAATGGCAAAAAAGGCTTGGGAACATCAGGGGAACAGGTCTGGCCCGGCAGGTGTCCCAGTGTATCACAGGCTGGACTCGGTCGTCATCCTGCCACTGTGGTCAAACAGTCCTCAAGAAAAAGTAAAAATAAACATCGTTTGAATTTCGGCTGTTGGAATGTGCGCACACTTCTTGATGATAATTTCACGAAGAGGCCAGAAAGGCGTACTGCACTTATTGCATGTGAGCTAAAGAAATATTCCCTTGATATAGTTGCTCTCTCTGAAACTCGTCTCTCTGGTGAGGGTCAAGTAATGGAATCTGCTTATGGATATACTATCTTCTGGAAAGGCCTACCTAAGGGTCAGCGTAGAGAATCTGGTGTTGGGTTTGCTCTCAAGAATACATTAGTGTCCTCCATTGCAGAGCTTCCAAGTGGTATATCTGACCGGATCATGTCATGCCGTATCAAACTGACAAAAAGTAGGTTTCTTACCGTTGTCAGTATTTATGCACCAACAATGTCCCATTCTGAGGAAACTGTGGGACAGTTTTATGACAATCTAGCAAGATTATTGAGGAAAGTACCAATTTCTGACAAGCTGGTCATTTTGGGAGATTTCAATGCAAGAGTTGGAAGGGACTATGTTTCATGGCCTGTTTAGGTCGACATGGGATTGGAAAATGCAATAGAAATGGAGTAGCTCTTTTGACGTTTTGTACTGAGAATGATCTGGTTGTCACCAACACTCTGTTTAAGCAGAAAAATAAATATAAAGCCACCTGGATGCACCCAAGATCTAAGCACTGGCATCTCATAGATTATATTTTGATTAGGAAATGTGATATGAAAGACGTTTCTAGCGTTCGGGTCATGAGAGGGGCAGAGAGCTGGACTGACCATCATCTACTGCGTGGCAAAATAGATTTTTCGATAAAACCTAAAAACCGACAGTCTGGTCCTAAGATACCCAAAAAGTTAAACGTTGCAAACTTTAAATTATCAAGCAACTTGCAAAGATTCCACGACGCTATAGAAAGTATTAATCTTGACCCAAACAATTTATGGGAAGATTTCAAAACAAAAGTATTTCAGGCTGCAAGTTCGTCAGTGGGATTTAAATCTCATAAATCCAGAGATTGGTTCTCAGATAGATCAGCAGAAATTCATGATCTACTTTTAGAAAAACAAAACTTAAGCAATACACTGCTCTCTCAGTCATTGAATCCCAACTCAAATGAAACTTACAGAAAGCTGAAAAGGAGGGTGCAAACTGCTCTAAGGAAAATTAAACAGGAATGGTGGAATGATAGGGCAAAAGGGGCACAAGAAGCAGCTGATAGAAATGATGCCAGTTGTTTGTATTCTTATGTTAGGGAGGTATATGGTCCAAAATCTTCTTCAGTAGCTCCAGTGAGAACAGAAGATGGATGTTTTCTTCTGACTGACACCGCTTCTATTCATAAGCGTTAGGTAGAACATTTCTCTGCACTTTTGAATAGACCATCATCCGTTAATATGAGGACGATAGAAAAAATTGAACAACTTCCAGTTATAGAAGAGATGGCATCTGAACCAACTCTAAATGACATTTATTTAGCTATGAATAAGCTGAATAACAACAAGTCTCCAGGATCTGATGGAATCTGTGCAGAAGTCTTGAAATATGGGGGTGACAAAATGATGGAACTCTTAAATATTTTAATTTGTCACTGTTGGAGAAGTGAGAAAGTGCCTCAAGACTGGATTGATGCCATTCTTGTCTCCTTATATAAATCGGGGCCAAAGGATCTGTGTGGTAATTTTCGTGGGATTTCCCTTTTGTCTGTGGTTGGAAAGGTGCTCGCCCGCATTTTGTTAGAACGTTTAAATACCTTTATAGTTCCAAGTATGGTGTCTGAGTCTCAGTGTGGTTTTCGTTCCTCCAGGGGCACAGCTGATTGTATCTTTACTGTCAGACAATTACAGGAGAAGTGCATTGAACAGAATCTTGCTCTGTACCATTGCTTTGTTGATTTGAGCAAAGCATTCGATACTGTTAATCGAAGTGCTCTGTGGCTAATTCTGGGGAAAATTGGTTGCCCAGAAAAGTTTATAAACATGGTCAAGGCTTTGCATCAGGATATGAGAGCTAGGGTTAATTTTGGTGGTAGGCTTTCTGAATCTTTTGCTGTGGAAAATGGAGTAAAGCAGGGAGACCTTGATGCACCCACCCTCTTTGCAATATACTTTGCCGTTGTGGTGTCACATTCCTTTCAAAACTCTGAGGAGGGTATCTACATAAAATATCGAACAACGGGGAATGTTTTTAATTTGACCCGACTGAAGTTTAAAACGAAGGTTTTTACTTCACTTATTAGGGAACTTTTGTATGCTGACGATTGCGATCTGGTTAGTCATTCTGAATCGGGTCTGCAATCCCTTGTATCTGCATTTGATGCAGCTTGTGATGATTTTGGCCTGACCATCAATCTGAAAAAAACAGTTGTAATGTATCAACCTGCGTATGGTGCTGTTTGTAACCTCCCTAAAATTTTTGTTAAGGGAAAGTTACTTGAGGTTGTCAATTCATTTGTCTACCTGGGAAGCTCTGTTCAAGATGATGGAAATCTTGATACGGAAATACACCTGCGAATTCAAAGGGCAGCAAAAGCATTTGGTGGCTTGGAGTCACGCGTCTGGCGCCAGCGACATATAAATAACAATACAAAGCTGGCTCTTTACAAATCATTTGTCTTAATATCCCTATTGTATTCCTGTGAAACTTGGACCTGTTATGAAAGGCATTTTAAAATGTTAGAAAAATTCCACCAAAAATGCCTTCGTCATATTTTAAGAATTAAATGGAATTCTTTTACTCCAAACACAGATATCCTTGCATCTGCAGGCATCCCCTCAATTAAAGCCATGATTTTGAGGAACCAATTGAGATGGTGTGGCCATATTGTTCGAATGGCAGATGAACGCATGCCGAAACAGCTGTTTTATGGTGAGCTTGCAGAGGGGAAACGTTATCGGCATAAACCTAAAAAAAGGTTTAAGGGTGGCATAAGGACTGCTATGAAGTCAATTGGAATGGCTCCAACAGATATAGAAGTCCTCGCTTCAGATCGAGTTGGATGGCGAACAAGGGTGTGGAGTGGAGTGAAAGCATTTGAAGAGGCCAGGATGATGCAAGCAGGGCTCAAGAGACATTTAAGGAAAAATGTAAAGACTGAGAAGGTGAATGACAAGGACCTTTTTGTGTGCACAGTCTGTGACAGACCATGTCTGTCCTTGGCTGGCCTCAAATCTCACCTGCGAACCCATGGAAAACAAACCTCATCCAGCTATTCTGATTATATGTCTGTGCACACGTTTGAATGTGGTGTGTGCCAGAGGGTTTGCAAATCCAATGGGGGTCTTAAAAGACATGTTAGGATCCACAATGAGCAGAACTTACTTGTAGGTATTGGTAGTGCAAATCAGAGGTGCAATCTGTGTGGGTGTTTTTTCAAAACACTGTCTGGTTTAAAAAGCCACATCAGACGCCATGAAAGGGCTAAGGTGTAGGTGCAGGAGGTGGTCAAACTCTGTTTAAGGAGTAGACAACCACCATGTATGTATGCATTGGTTTCCTCTGCAATATGTAGCACTATCCATTGTTTTACAAGTTCTTCATAACCAGTAAGATTCATACTGCAAGAGATTAAAAATATTAGCAGAGATGGAAAATCGGAATTTCAGATGGTTGAACTTCTGAAAAAAAAGCTCTAGCAATAAAGGCCAGTGAGATTGCGAAACTTTAGATATTAAAATTTTGTAAAGTTTAGTCATTCTCTGGGACATCCTCTTTTATTATTATTATTTTTTTTTTTTTTCGATACACGTGTAAGGAAAGTGAGAACTTATTAATGTTTGAAAAGTTAATAGATGGAAATATTTAACAAAGAAAAGAAAGAAAACGAATTTACGTTGGCAATAAAATTTTACAATGCATGACAAACCCTAACATTACGCAGTGCCCTAATCCTAAACTCTAACCTCAGCCCTAAACTCTAGACCTTAAACTTAAACCAATGTCTTCCTTCTTATCATTATATAACTCTTCACGTAAACAGCTTCCCAACTTCGACAAGAAACACATTGATTAATCACAAAGAAAATTAAAACAAAATCGCGCTGGCTACAGTGACGTAGTAATTCTGTCCATGGTGATTGGTGGCAGTGGTAGTGGCGGGGGCGATGGTAGTGGTAGATCCGTATGTTGATGCTGCATATAACCAAGTAAATCTGTTATCTGGTAAAATTTGTAATGTTTGTTGAAAATCTTATCACCACCACTTGACCTTCACGTTTTCCTCTCGACGTCACACAAATTCATCGGCAGTCGCCCTATCGACTCTCAAATTTCATGTTTTTACATTAAAGACATTTTTTTTTGTATGTATGTATGTATGTATTTGTTTCCGCTGCAATATGTAGCACTATCTATTATTTTACAAGTTCTCCAAGACCAGTAAAATTTATAGGCAGAGATGGAAAATCGGAATTTCAGATGGTCGAACTTACGAAAAGAAAGCTTTACAATGAAGCTCAGGGAGATTACGAACCTTTAAATATTGAAATTTTGTATACTTTAGTCAATGAAATCTATCCTCTGCAACATCCTCTTTTATTAAAAAAAAAATTTTTTTTTTCGATACCAGAGAAAGGAAAGTGAAATCGTATTTATTTTTGAAAAGTTAACAGATATAGGCGTAGGAGTGGCTGTGTGGTAAGTAGCTAGCTTACCAACCACATGGTCCCGGGTTCAGTCCCACTGCGCGGCATCTTGGGCAAGTGTCTTCTACTATAGCCTCGGGCCGACCAAAGCCTTGTGAGTGGATTTGGTAGACGGAAACTGAAAGAAGCTCGTCGTATATATGTATATATATGTGTGTTTGTATGTGTGTGTTTGTCCCCCCAACATCGCTTGACAACCGATGCTGGTGTGTTTATGTCCCCGTAACTTAGCGGTTCGGCAAAAGAGACCGATAGAATAAGTACTCGACTAAAAGGCGGTGCTCCAGCATGGCCACAGTCAAAGGACTGAAACAAGTAAAAGAGTAAAAGAGTAAAAGATGGAAATATTTAATAAAGAAATGAAAGAAAAACTTACGTTATCAGTAAAATTATTTTACAAGGCATGACAAAACCTAACCTTATCAATGCATGACAATCCCTAACATACGCAGCACCCTAACTCTAAACCTTAACACGAACCTCAGCCCTAGACTCTAGACCTTAAACATAAACCAATGTTTTCATTCTTATCATTATATCTCTTCACATAAACAGCTTCCCAGCCTCGACAAGAAACATTGTTTAATCACAACGACAATTAAAACAAAATCGCGCTAGCTACGGAGATGTAGTAATTCTATGTCTATGGTGATTGGTGGCAGTGGTAGTGATAGAGCAGTTGTAATGTTAGATCCGTATGTTGGTGCTGCATATTACAAAGTAAATCTGTGACGCAGAAAAAATTTGAAATGTTTCACACAAAATTGTGTCACCACCACTCGGCCTTCGTGTTCTCCTCTCCACGTCACCCAAGTTCACCGGTAGTCGCTTCATCGACTGTCAAACTTCATATATTTTGGAATTACGGAAATTTTTTTTTTTTTTTCTGAAAGTTGATCAGAACTCGTTTGACACACTGACAACCAAATATTTGTGACCTTGTCCAGCAATTGGAAAACATTTTTCAAGGCAGACCGGGTAAGATTTGTGTCTCTTTGCCAAGACAAATAACCATGATCATGCAAGACTATGGAATTAACTTGCTTTTTGTTTTGATTCTCCTTCCATTAATAGCTTTTAACGAATAATTAAGTAAAATGTGATATAAAGAATACCTACGTTAGAGACAAATTTTAGTTTTTTGTGACCCGCATTCTTCCTAGGTGAACTAGTTGACGGTCTGCAGTAGAGATCGGTAAAATCTTCCGTTTGACCCGGTTCGCACATATTCCACTGAATATGAAATATTAACCTCCGGATACACGTAGTTTAAAAGTTAATTTCAAGACAAAATGTTCGCAGATACCCGTAAAAGGTTCTATAGTGTAATGGTTAGCACTTTGAATCCAGCGATCCGTTTTCAAATCTCGGTAAACCTTACAAACTGCGTATTGTATTTTTTTTTCCGGTTATATGACTGTTGAAATGTCAAATTGATTTTCAGTTGACTCACGAATCAATTATTTCTGCGCTTTCCGAGTATGTGAATTCATAAGACCATAATGACTTTCTCTTTATCCGAAGGACATCTGTCTGAAACGTTGCATTTCTATTCTTCCTCGGATCATAAATCATATTCCCTTGTCTGAGCACACCGTATTATTTCACACCAAAACACATTCATAAAATTAGTGAATCAGTTTAATATTCTTATAGATATCATAGATATGAAGATAATTTTAACTGTATGTATGTATGTATGTATGTATGTATGTATGTATGTATGTATGTATGTATGTAGGTATGTATTGCTTTTCTCTGGAATGTGTAGCACTATCCATTATTTTACCGGTTTTCCAAGACCAGTCAGACTCTTCACATAAATAGCTTTCCTACCACAACAACAAATATATTGTTTAATTGCTACATCAATTAAAACAAAATCGTGCTGACTACGGTGACATAGTGATTGTATTTCCATGATGATTGGTAGCTATGGTGGCGGCGGTAGATGCGTATGTTGGTGGTGGTAGATGCATATGTTGGTGCTGCATATTACAAAGTAAATCTGTCATCTGGTAAAATTTGAAATGTTTCACACAAAATGATGTCACCACCACTCGCCCTTCACATTCTCCTTACCACGTCACCCAAATTCACCGGAAGTCGCCTCATCAACCCTCTAACTTTATGTTTTTGTATAAATTTTTTTTTTTTCAAAACCTGATCAGAACTCGTTTGACACACTGACACAGACAAATTTCAGTGACCTTGTCCAGGAATCAGAAAACACTTTTCAAGGTACACTGGGTAGGATTTATGTCTCCCTGGTCAAGAGAAATAAATTATGCACTTATGATCATACAAGACTAGGAAAAGCCTGTTTTTGTTTTTTTTTTCCTTTTGATTCTCCTTTCCATTATAACCATTTAACGAACAAAATGTTTTCCAAAGTTGATATAAAGAATAACCGCATACCTACGTTAGAGACACGTTTTAGTTACGTGAGATTAGGCGAACTAGTTGACGGTCTGCTGTAGGAATCGGTAAAAACCAGCCCGATGCTCAGTTTGATCTGGTTCGCACATTTTACTGAATATGAAATAATAACTTTTGGATACAAATAGTTAGAAAGTTAATTTCAAAACAAAATATTCCAAGGGAGCTGTAATAGGTTCTACGGTGTAATGGACAGCACTCTGAGCTTTGAATACAGCGATTCGAGTTCAAGTCTCGGTATAATCTTGAAAGCTAAATGTTATACATTTTTCTTTCGGTCATATGAAATCAAAATGTCACATTTATTTTCAACTAACTCACCAATTAATAATTTCTTTGCGTTCCAATTATGTGAAGTCATAAGACCTTGATGACTTTCTCTTTCTCCAAAGGACAACTGCCTGAAACGTTACATTTTTATTCTTCCTCGAATCATTAATCATATTACCTTGTTTGATAACACTGTATTACTTTACGCCAAAACACAACACCATTCATCTGTTGGTTCTTTACAAATTGCTGTACATTCGTTTATTTATCAATGAAATCAAGCTATGACTACCATAAGAGATATGCTACCATATTCCTTTCTTTATGACTGATTAAATGGAAAAAGTTTGAAAACTTTAGTGATGTAAAATAGAATTAGTAATTGAAACTGCGTTCCTAACGGAACTCTAGATATGTTCGTCCATTATTATGGCTTTATTCGTCTTCCAGATGACAATGAAATAAAACTGATGAATCTGTTTAATATTACTATGAATATCATAGATATGAAGAAAACTCTAAATGTATGTATGTATGTATGTATGTATGTATGTATGTATGTATGTATGTATGTACGTATGTATGTATGTATTGGTTTCCTCTGAAATGTGTAGCATTATCCATTATTTAACTAGTTTTCCAAGACCAGTCACATTGATACTGCAGGAGATTAAAAACATAGATGGAAAATCAGAATTTCAGATAGCTGAACTTCTGAAAAGAAAGGATCAGCAATAATGACCAGTGAGATTACGAACCTTTAAACATTGAAATTTTCGATACATTTGGCAATGAAAGCTATTCATTCCGTGTATCTACTTATTCATTTTTCTATACATGCCTAAGAGAAGCCGCAAATTATTATTTTAAAAAGATTAATAGAAAACATTTAAAGATGGAAATATGTAACAAAGAAAAGAAAGAGAACAAATTGACGTTTGCAATAAACTTTTACAATGCATGACTAACCCTACCCTAACCCTAACCCTAACCCTAAACCCTAACTCCAGCCTAAGCCCTAAGCTCTAAACCTTAAACCTAACCTAATGTTTTCATTATATAACTCTTCACGTAAACAGCTTCCCTACCACGACAACAAATATTTTGTTTAATCACAGCGACTATTAAAACAAAATCGCGCTGGCTACGGTGACGTCGTAATTGTATGTCCATGGTGATTGGTGGAAGTGGTAATTGTGGCGATGGTGGAGGTAGATCCGTATGTTGGTGTTGCATATTACAAAGTAAATCTGTCATCTGGTAAAATTTTAAATGTTTCACGCAAAATCGTCACCAAAGTTCCCTGGTGGTCGCTTCATCGACTCCCAAACTTCGTATGTTTTAGAATTAAGAAATTTGTTTTGAAAATTGATTAGAACTTGTTTGACACACTGACACAAGCAAATTTTAGTGACCCTTGTCCAGGAATCGGAAAACATTTTGATAAGCTTTTAACGAAGAATTAAGTAAAATGTTTCCCTACGTTGATACAAAGAATGACCACATACCTACGTCAGAGATAAGTTTTAGTTACAGGAGACTAGCTTTCTCACAAGGCGAACCAGTTCACCGTCTGCGGTAGAAATCGGTAAAATACAGTCCACTCCTCCATTTGACCCAGTTCGCACATATTCACTGAATAAGAAATATTAACTTCCGGGCACACGTAGTTTGGAAGTTAATTTCAAGATAAAATGTCTCACGAATCAATAATTCCTTTGCTTTCCAAGTATGTGAAGTCATAAGACCTTAATGACTTTTTCTTTTCTCCGAAAGACAATTCTCTGAGACGTTACATTTCTACGTCAGAGATAAGTTTTAGTTACAGGAGACTAGCTTTCTCACAAGGCGAACCAGTTCACCGTCTGCGGTAGAAATCGGTAAAATACAGTCCACTCCTCCATTTGACCCAGTTCGCACATATTCACTGAATAAGAAATATTAACTTCCGGGCACACGTAGTTTGGAAGTTAATTTCAAGATAAAATGTCTCACGAATCAATAATTCCTTTGCTTTCCAAGTATGTGAAGTCATAAGACCTTAATGACTTTTTCTTTTCTCCGAAAGACAATTCTCTGAGACGTTACATTTCTACGTCAGAGATAAGTTTTAGTTACAGGAGACTAGCTTTCTCACAAGGCGAACCAGTTCACCGTCTGCGGTAGAAATCGGTAAAATACAGTCCACTCCTCCATTTGACCCAGTTCGCACATATTCACTGAATAAGAAATATTAACTTCCGGGCACACGTAGTTTGGAAGTTAATTTCAAGATAAAATGTCTCACGAATCAATAATTCCTTTGCTTTCCAAGTATGTGAAGTCATAAGACCTTAATGACTTATTCTTTTCTCCGAAAGACAATTCTCTGAGACGTTACATTTCTATTCTTCTTCGCATCATAAATCATATTACCTCGTCCGAACACACTGTATTCCTTCACGCCAAAATACAACATTGTTCATTTTTTTATTTCTTACAGTTTTCCTGTTTTAAGTAAAGCCAATTGTTGGATATTTGTTTATTTATCAATGACATCAAACTATAACTGCCATAAGAAATGTGCTATAATATTCCTTCTTTTATGACTGATTAAATGGAAAAAAGTTTGAAAATTTTAGTGGGATAAAACAGAATTAGTAATCGAAACCGCGTTACTAACAGATCATCAAAGATGTTCGTCACTTACTATGGCTTTATTCGTCTTCCAGGTGTCAATGAAATAAAATTAGTGAATCAGTTTAATATTCTTATAGATATCATAGATATGAAGAGAATTTTAACTGTATGTATGTATGTATGTATTAGTTTACTCTGGAACGTGTAGCACCATCCATTGTTTTACAAGTTCTCAAAGACCAGTAAGATTGGTGCTGCAATAAATCAAAAATATAAGCAGAGATGAAAATTCAGAGTTTTAGATGGTCGAACTTCTGAAAAGAAATGTCCAGCAACAAAGGCCAGTGAGGTTACGAACCTTTAAACATTGAAATTTTTATACTTTAGCCAATCAAATCTGTCCATTCACATACTTGGAAAGCAAAGAAATTATTGATTAGTGAGTTAATTGAAAATCAAGGCGACATTTCAATAGTCATATAACCGAAAGAAAAAGAAATATGATATACAGTTTTTAAGGTTGCGCCGAGATTTGAACTCGTATCGCTGGATTCAAAGTCCCGAGTGCTAACAAATTACACCATAGAACCTATCGCAGATACCGTCGAACATGTTGTCTTGAAATTAACTTCTTTTCGATATATGCGTATCCTTATCCTCATCCTAATTCAACCTGAGCCCTATGCCCTGACTCATAACTAACTCCAATGTTTCCATTCTTATCATTATAAAACTCCTCGCGGAAACAGCTTTATTACCATGACAACAAATATATTGTTTATTTACAACAGCAATTAAAATAAAATCGCGCTGGCTACGGTGACGTGGTGATTGTATGTCCATGATGATTGGTGGCAGTGGTGGTGGCGGCGGCGGCTATGGTGGTAGATCCGTATGTTTTTGCCGCATATGACAAAGTAAATCCGTTATCTGGTAAAATTTGAAATGTTTCACGCAAAATCAAATCACCACCACGAGACCTTCACATTCTCCTCTCCACGTCACCTAAGCTCCCCAGAAGTTGCCTTATCGACTCTGAAACTTCATATATTTTGGAATGAAGAACATTCTTTTGTAGAAAGTTGATGAATTGATAATAATTGAAAATTGATTAAATAAAATTAAAATTTACCTTAGTCACGTAAAATAGAACTAGTAATGGGAACTGCGTCTCCAACTGAATTCCAAAGATGCTCGTCGGTTTGAATGGTTCTTTATGTTTTGTGATCAAGTCTCGCGAAATGTGATTTTGTTCTTCATCTTTCAGAGATTGATGAAGTGAAATATAGCTACTAAATGAGTTTAATATTTCCATGAAATATAGATATGATTGTAATTTTTAATTGATGACTACGACTACTTCGTTTTTTTTAAAATTTTTTTATAAGTTTCGTCTTCAGTAAGCGACACCATCCATGGTTTCACAAGTCCTCCGAAACTAGTGAAACTGAGGCTGCAAGAGAATAAAAATAGGTTAAAAATAGGGCAGGGGTGGAACTTCAAAATTCCATGTGGTTGAACTTTTGAGGAGAAAGATCAAAAAATAATGGCCAATGAAGTTACGAACGTTTAAACATTGAAACGTTTGATAATTCGTTCTCTCTAGCGCTGTTTTAGTATTATTATTATTATTATTATTATTATTATTATTATTATTATTACTTTCCTGATATGCCCGCAAGGAAAATCGGATCATTTCGGTTTGGCTGCATCTGTAGAAACTTTTAGGCTTTGTGAAAATTTTAAAATTTGGTGTATTGATGTAATTTTCCACGCTAAATCTCAGGAGATACTTCACTTTTCTCGGAAGAGGTTTAAAGTTTAATCGTTTTTACCCAGTTAGAAAACAGGATTTGGAAGCTGTCATTGTGTGCGTGACAGCACGTGTTGTCAACTGTAAACAAATGAAATATTGGCGGAATTCTACTTTTCGCACGTCATATAACCCCTCATAACAATTTTATTGTTTTGAAATTTCTAGAAAATTTTTGCGAATTTGTATTCTACACACAAGAATTCATACGATTATGCAAAAGCAAAAAAAAAATTTTTTGTGCGTGACTTAAGGCCTATTTAGCTGTTATTTTTTGCACATCTCATAACCACCTCATACCGCATGTGTTTTAAGCATTTAGTAAGCGACAAAAAGAAAACGTAGTAAGCAGCTTGGTAACAGCTTGGCTTGTTACTATGGCAACAGGTACCTATGTGTCTGTGGCTTTCGATTGGTTAAAATTACCCAAAATGTGCAAACTTTAAAAGCTGTTAACTCTCTGTTTATTGATTTATGGCGAAAATGAATTTCATGTCAAGGATTACTTTACAAAACTCCGCCAGTACATCAAATATGAAATCAATTGGAACAAAAATTGAAGAAATTGAAAAGTGGCAGCTAAACAGAAAAGATCTTACAGTATGTTATTTAAAATACTTAAGTCAATGCTGAAGACACCTCCGAAAGGAGGGGCCCCGCCACGTCAAAACGGTAGAGGAGTAGGGGCCGAAACCGGACGTGGTTCCTCCTGATGATGTCTTGAGCTAACTGGATCCACCAAGGGAAGGTATGTCGGAAGAAAGTAATTCAACAACGCGGGTTGATGAACCGTAAGACGTGTGGCCAGAACCTCCTGGAAAATAACCATAGCGAGGGACATTCCACAGTTGAATTAGAACCGTCACAAACAGTGAAAGAAGGCATGCACCCAACACCAGAGCTGAAGACACCTCCGAAAGGGGGTGGCCCCACCACGTCAAAACGGTAGAGGAGTAGGGGCCGAAACCGGACGTGGTTCCTCCTGATGATGTCTTGAGCTAACTGGATCCACCAAGGGAAGGTATGTCGGAAGAAAGTAATTCAACAACGCGGGTTGATGAACCGTAAGACGTGTGGCCAGAACCTCCTGGAAAATAACCATAGCGAGGGACATTCCACAGTTGAATTAGAACCGTCACAAACAGTGAAAGAAGGCATGCACCCAACACCAGAGCTGAAGACACCTCCGAAAGGGAGTGGCCCCGCCACGTCAAAACGGTAGAGGAGTAGGGGCCGAAACCGGACGTGGTTCCTCCTGATGATGTCTTGAGATAACTGGATCCTATAAAGGAGCTGTTGTGGTAGCAGACCACGAAACATGGTTGAAATTCCTTCCTCAGTTTAAAATCACAAACTAAATATACATGATTTGATTTTTAAGTCAGCAGTTTATCAATACTTGATTTAATTTCCACACTTTTAAAGACCATATTGCGTCGTAGCAGTATGACCCTTTGTATCAAATCACTGATATTAAATTGAGAAATGCTACAATAAAATAATAGAGAAACGAAAAAACTCTATGCACTTAGAATCTACCGAGACTTGAACACGGATCGGTGGATTCAGAGTGCTAACCATTATACCATAGAACATTGAAGGTTCAGTCCTGAACATTTTACCTTGAAGTAAAATTCCGCACCGTGCTTTTGTCGTTCATATTATCAGTATGCACTGGAACAGAGAATTAGCAGAATCATTAGAGCGTTATAAAAATGCCATGCTGTATATTCTTCACCTATTTACGTTCATAGTTCAAATCCCATCGGAGTCAACTTTGCTTTTCATCCTTCCAACGTCGATAAAATGAATACGAAGTCGGTTTAACCGACTGTTTCCTTTCCATAAAATTCCTGGCATTTTGTTTTTAATGATTGCGGTATGTTCTATCCATCCAGGTACTCTTTCGATGCCTTCTCTTTGGGTTGACATATCTTGGTACGGTACTCTCCAATTATCGTCGGCCAATTTTTTTTTTTTTACTAAAGGCTTAGCCAATAAACAATTACACTCGAGAGACGGGTGTAAGTTGAACGGCAGACTTACAAAAAATTTTTAAAAACTCTACCTCATGGGGAAGGAAAGGGACAGGCGATTGAATGATTGTTTCCTTTTGTAAAAGAAGTATTTGTCAAAAACATTAATTCTTTACATTTTTGCACTCCAATTCCTTGCTTTTTTTCTGATAATTTTTTACTCGTAAAGAGCTAAGGGCAAAGACCGTATTCTTCCAATATTCTCTCAGTTCTGGAACAAAATTTTCCATTTTACCAATACTATCCAATTCCAGAACTGGGATGATATTGAAATTTAATTACATTTATAGGGATATGATCTCGTTAGAGACAAATACTAAATGTGTTTCCTTATTGAGTAAACCTTTAATGAAAGTATTCATCCTTAAACATGTAGTCCTATCATGGGTAAACAGCAGCTCGCGGGACTTTCTGTGTGTCTGCGCATGCCTAACGAAAAATTATCTTGAATCCTTTTAGTAGTGCGGCCCACCTGATGATCAGCCATGTCTCCTGCAGTTCGCTTCACGAGAAAGGTTGATCATGTCTGCTCTAGTCTTTATTTCTAAGGTAACATACAGTTAATACAGTGGAACCCGTTTATTATAATCAAGGAAAATGTTATTTACCGGTTACTGGCTTTAAAATTGACGGTTCCCAAACTTTACATTTAAAATTAATTGCAATTTATCCGCTTACTGGACTCAAAGCTTGCGATATTGTTATACAACTAACTCTTCATATGAACCGCTTCGCGATCACTACGACAAATATATTGCTTCCAATCAGTACGGGGATCAAAACAAAATTGCGCTACCTACGGAGACATAGTAATCGTATCTCGGTGGTGATGGTGGTTGATAGCAGAAGTGGTGGTAGTGGTGATATAGTCGTATGTTGGTATTGCATATTACCAAATAAATCTGTTATCAGGTAAAAATTGAAATGTTTCATGCAAAATCGTGCCACCCGACTTGACCTTCACGTTCTCATCTCCACCTTACCCAAGTTCCCATAAAAATGACATCCGCTCTCAAATTTCCTGTGTTTTGCATTAAGAAATTTCGTCAGAATTCATTAGAAGTCATGTGACACACCCAGAATTTAATGCACGTGTCAAGAGGTTGGCAATCTTTTATGAAGGCGGACCGAATAGGAAATACTTTTAATGCCTTGCTAGCCAAGACGAGTAAATTTGAAATCGTGACCCTACTAGGTAATGGATTGTTTGTTTGTTCGCTTGTGTGTGTGTGCGTGCGTGTGTGCGCGTGTATGTATGCGTGCGCGTGTGTGTACGCGTGAGTGTGTGCGTGTGTGCGCGTGTGTGTATGCGTGAGTGTGTGTGTGTGCGTCTGTGCGCACGTGCATGTATGTGTGTCAGTGTGTGCGTCTGTATAATTTGAAATGTTTTTCATCATAAGCGTTTAACGTACAATAAAAATTCTTTTCCACAGTGCTGTGTGGAAACCGGCACGCCAAAGAATAGACCCAGCATTTCCTCTGCGTGTCATAAAGGGCAACTAAAAGGGGTTGAGGTAGGATTTGCACTCCACCGTCATAAAACTTTCACCAGCAACGACTACCTAAACAAACCCATGAATTGGAGAGTTGTCGCCTGAGTGGTGCAACGGTGTCATCCGTCCGAAGTAGGGAATCACCAACGAATGGTGAATGCTGTTACAGCGCACAGCGCACACCTCCATACACCTAACAATACCACAGTGAAGGATAACCCAAAGAACAAGCTTTTTCTTAACAACATAATATTTAAAAGATATTTCTTTCGCTAAGCCACAAAGGATCCAAAGATTCAACACAAAATTATTAACATGTAACAAACACGGTAGTGAAAATAGCACAATTCTAGTATGATAATATCTTGAGGGGAGCATGTATTTTGTTATTTGTTTTAATTTCAATATATAATGTCATAAATTTTTTTTTTTAAAAACACTATTAATATCTGGTTTCACTTTTCAGTTCAGATAACTTTGTGGTGCAATGTAAATATATATATATATATATCTTTCATTTCCCGAGAGTCCAGTAACACAATCTGTATCACGTCATCGCGTTGTTGTTTTTTGTTGTTGTTTTTTGTTGTTGTTTTTCTTTTTTGAACCTATATATGTGTGTGTGTGTGTGTGTGTGTGTGTGTGTCTGGACAAACGATGCAGCGGGTTTGATCTGGACCGCAAGCCATTGTTTACCGATCTCTGCTATGGACAATAACGTAATTTGCTTAGTACCCAGCGCCAGTCCTTCATTTTAATAACTATGCTTCTAACAATAAGCATAAGGGCAGAAATTTGGTTAGGGGAAGGTTTAGTCGATTGACTCAACCTCAATAGTTCACTAATACTTGATTTTATCGAACCAGAATAGATGAAAGGCTATGCCAAGGTCAGTCTTTTTTTTTTCTCCCTTTCCTGCTTCAGGGTTTGATAAAATAAAGTACTAATGAAGTACTGTAGTCTAATTTCTTCCCCCGCAAATTTTTGGTCTTATGTCTACGTTAGAAGCAAATGACAACTCCACGAAGCAGTGGTTTCAAGCAAGCAAAAAGTTCTATGGTGAAATGGCTAGAACTTTGGACTCTGAATCCAATGTTCTGGTCTCAAATATCGGTAGGACCTACGGAGTTAACTTGCTTTCTCTTTAAGTATCTGTCGTTTATATAATTACTAATGCATGACGTTGTTCTGCGCCTGAAATAGTTAATACTTTGTTTCATTGAAATATAAGTATAAATGCAAGACAGAATTAATAAAAAGGAGGTAAATCAATATTAAAATAAAGAAACATTTAATTAATCAAAATACTTTGCTGGTCATTTTGCTTGTCACGCTGAGCTAAGCTTAATCATTAAGCGGGCCCTGCTGAGTATGAAGTTTATAAAATTGTGCATAAAGTATATAAAGTGTACATATAAAGTACATTAAGTAAACATCGTGTTTCAATTTCCTTCACTTTTCACTGATTAGCAGATGAGCAGCTATCTTTTTATACAGGCACAGCACAAACTACGCTTTCAGGTTTTTTGGATAAAGTTTTCAGAAATAACCCAACAACTTTACCATTAATTCCGTGAAATATTCACAGATCTCGTTAGTTCTTATGAATATGACAATACTGTCTGGCTTTCAGCATGTATTTACAAACATAAACACACAAATTTCTTAACGCGATCGTTAAAAACATTTAGTCCAATAATAAAGCTACCTCTTTCGAAAATAAGAAATTCCTTATTTTCAATGTGTGTATCTTAATAAGTTGTCATAACTGCAGAAGTTTGTCTCACTCACCCGACTCTGTTACTGCATAACTTACTGGAAAATGTTTTTTTTTAAATTTTCATATGAAATTTTCTACAATTAGGCGCAGGCATCACTGTGTGGTAAGAAGTTTGCTTACCAACCACATGGTTCCGGTTTCAGTCCCACTGCGTGGTACCTCAGACAAGTGTCTTCTACTATAGCCTCGGGCCGACCAAAGCCTTGGAGGGATTTGGTAGACGAAAACTGAAAAAAAGCCTGCCGTATATGTGTGTGTGCTTGCGTGTTTGTGTGTATGTGTTTGTGTTTGTGTGTGTGTGTGTGTGTGTGTGTGTGTGTATGTGTGTGTATGTGTGTGTGTGTGTGTGTGTGTGTGTGTGTGTGTGTGTGTGTGTGATCACCGCTTGACAACTGGTGTTAGTGTGTTTACGTTCCCGTAAGTTAGCGGTTCGGTAAAAGAACCGATAGAACAAGTACTAAACTTAAAGCAACAAGTCCTGAGATCGATTTCTTCGACTAAAACCCTTCAAGGCGATGCTCGAACATGGCTGCAGTCAACTGACAAACAAGTAAACGATTACGGGTGTGTGGGGGGGAGTGTGTCTTTATGTCTGTTTGTTCCCCATCACCGCTTTGACAACCGGTGTTGGTGTGTTTACGTCACCGTAACCTAGCAGTTCACCAAAAGAGGCCGATAGAATAAGTACCAGACTTTAAAGGAAAAAGGCTTACAGTTTGGCTCACAGATGTTTTAATTATTTTTTTTAACTAAACAGATTGAAACTTCATACACTGGTGAAATGTCTCACGCAAAACACGGATTACTTTGAACATTTTTGACAAAATTTAGTATTTTAGAAGTTATTTCATGTTAAAGTTGTCGTATCTGGGTAATTTCAACCAATCAACGACGTGTATTCAGTTGAAGAAAGCTATTGCTGTTTGCGATAGTAAGATAGTGAGACATTCCACCAGTATACGAAATTTCAAACTGTTTAGTTTTAAAAAAATGTAATTAAAAAATCTGTGAGCCAAACTGAACAAATTCGGGAAAAGGGACTGGGGTCGATTCGTTCGACTAAGATCCTTCAAGGTGCCCCAGCATGGCTGCAGTCTAATGACTGAAACAAGCAAAAGATAAACGATAAAAGACAACTAATTCCTGAAGGGTAAGTGTGGAGAATAGACCTTTTTTTTTTTTTTGAACACCATTGTAATCTACATCATCAAATTGTATGAAGAAACAAAGTCCAGATGCACGAAATAACCCCACCAGCATTTTTTCACATTAAATTCAGATATAATCTTAATTTTAATCTACATCATATGAAAGGTATTTGTGTGAAAATTTCATTAAAATATACCCATTTTACTCTAAGTTGTGTGAAAACAAAATCGCAGTTTGTGAATAATTCGAAACTCCTTTCATCCATCCTGAAAAAGTTTTACTTTCCATTGACACAGTCTGAAACGTATATGTAGAAAATTTCATTAAAAAATATCGATTTTTCAGACGGTTATGAGAAAGCAAAGTCAGCGGGGGCACGTTTCTATAGTTATGTCAATAAATTAGCTAAATGTCTGATGAACCTGTTGAGAAATGAATATTTCTGTACATACATACACGCATAAATACGTGCATACATACATACATACAGACAGACAGACAGACAGTACAACTGTCATATTCGTATACATATGCACTTGTGGGCACATACATATATGCATACATAAGGAAAAGAGAGAGAGAGAGAGAGAGAGAGAGAGAGAGAGAGAGAGAGAGAGAGAGAGAGAGCGGAAAGAGACAGAGAGAGTGGAAAGATTTGCGAACCAAGCCTGAAGTTAAGTGGAAGACGGACAGATTTCACGAATCAAAATTTTCTTTGCTTTATAAAACACCGTGGCTCAAAGTTTAATTTCAAGATAAAATGTTGCCAACTGATAATGTGAGGTTCTATGGTGTAATGGTTAGCACTCTGGACTTTGAATCCAGCGATCCGAGTTCAAGTCTCGGCAGAACCTTGTAAACTAAATTTTTTTTATTTTTACGCATCTGTCATTATTATCAAAACGTGTTACACTGATTTTCAACTAACAATAATTTCTTTGATGTTTTAGTATGTCAAATATTGTCATAATCATAAAGTCTCTATATCTATCTCTTCCTCCGAAGGAGAGCAAGTATCCGAAATGTTACACTTCTTTCTTCCTCGTATCATAAATTAAATTCCCTTGTTTGAACACTCTTTATTACTTTATGCCAACACACAACATCATTAATTTCTCGATGTTTACTGTTTCCCAGTTGTGAGTAAAGCAAATTGCTAGACATATGATTATTTGTCAATGACATCACGCTATGACTTGCATAAGAATTGTTCTGCTAATGTTTTTTTTTTGCGTGAGATTGATTAAACGAAAAAGATTAGTGATATGAAATAGAACTAGCAATTGAAACTGCATCACAAACTAAAGTCCACTTTAAGCTGGCTCTTGATGTTCTGTGCTCAAATCTCTCCAAAATTAACTTTGTTTCTCGTTTAGTAGGAGTCGGCAGAATCGTTAGCACACCGAGCTTAGCAGCATTTTGTCCGTCTTCATGTTCTGAGCTCAAATACCGCCGAGATCAACTTTGCCTTTCATCCCTTCGGGATCGATAAAATAACTACCAGTTGAGTTCTGGGTTCATTATAATCAATTTACTCCCTCTCTCGAAATTGCTGACCTTGTGTCAAAATTTGAAACCAGTATTCCTGTGAAATATCATAGATATGATTGGAACTTTAATTGAAAACTATGACTACGTCTTGTTTTATATTGGTTTCCTCTGGAGGAAGGGATATTGTCCATAGTTTTACAAGTTTCTCCAGACTAATGAAAATTGCTGATCAAAAAGAATAAAAATATGGGCAAAGATGGAACTTCAGAATTCCAGATGGTTGAACTTCTAAGAAGAAAGGTCTAGGAATAAATGCTTGTGATGTTACAAGCCTTTAACCATTGAAATTTTTGATACTTTCACACAATTAAATCTATCCACTCTCTACAACACCGTCATGTTTTTTTATGGTGAGGAATAATTAAAAAGAAAAGAATTTAATGAAAGAAAACAATGATGAAATTATGAATATTTGCTGGGGTTTTTTTTTTCTTTTTTCGTTGGACCGTAATGGAAAAAAATAAAATGAACATTTCTCCCAGTCGTTTGAAGATTTATATTTATATACAATTAGAATAATAATGTTATTGCCATAATCATAGGTCTTGTTTTCGATCGCTAGAAATAACAGCTGAAAGGCGGCGAGCTGGCAGACACGTTAGCACGCCGGGCGAAATACTTAGCGGTATTTCGTCTGTCTTTACGATCTGAGTTCGAATTCCGCCGAGGTCGACTTTGCCCTTCATCATTTCGGGGTCGATAAATTAAGTACCAGTTACGCACTGGGGTCGATGTAATCGACTTAATCCCTTTGTCTGTCCTTGTTTGTCCCCTCTATGTTTAGCCCCTTGTGGGCAGTACAGAAATAAGAAATAACAGCTGAAATGAAGCGAAAACACATGAATTGTCAATAAAAGAAAACAATGATGAAATAAAACAATGTAAGAAAATGAATTTTTTCAACTTTTTTTTTTACACAGAATGTAATGACAGATTTTTTTTTCCTGATTTTTAAAATGAGATGCAATAAAAGAAATGGGACTGAGCTATACACTCCGGTATCTTTTCATATAGATCACATCTTTTGTACTTGCGGCGTCAAAAACTCGCAGAGATACGAGTCCACTGTAGAACGGTGAGTATCACAGCATCGCCGTTTATTCCCTCGCTTAAGTGCTTTCTCCTTTTTGAGTATGGATCCCGTCTTGCGAGTTTACAAACTCAGTATAGTAGCTCACCATTCTATGGCAAAATTGGTACCCTGTGTAGTGGATATGTATCCTGTCGTAGTGAGTTGGTCTGTTGGGTTTGAATAAACTGCAGAGACTCGGTAATCGAAGTATAATTTCATTTATTTAGCATAAATGATACAGCGTTGATCGGACATCGAAACATATCACTACATTACAAACGTGTATAACTAGCTACGAGTTATATGCGGAGAAAGCATGTATTTGGTTCAGCTTGATTGATTGCAGTGAAAACCGCTGTTAGTACATGCGAGTATCTTGGCTGAGTTGATAGCAGTTAAAACCGCTTTTCGTACGTTCGAGTCAGAAACTAGATTCAGACTGCCCATCTATTGTTCCCGGTGTTGTATTTATAGTTAGCAGCATGGTAGACGATTTATTTTTAGCTACGGTGAAATTCTGCTGCTGATTTACAAAAAGGGCGTCAATTTGAGGTTTTCACTAAGGGAGCTGTCAATCTATTTTTAGCTATGATGAAATCTTAACTAACTCAATCTAAGGCTATAAGGTGTCCGTTACACCTGGTATCTAAGGAATATGCGAATATGCGTGTCACAGGTCATTGTAAATAGTTGTTTCCGGCAGAATTGATCGGCGAATGTAATCCTCGAGCGTGTCACGATATCGAGATGGCACGGCAGAAAGACAAAAAAAACTTCTCAAGTTTCACAACACACACCACCAAAAACCAACTGTTCGGGTAGCATTCGCCTCCGGTTTTTGTACTTTCTTCTCGAAAAGACTGTTTCGTCTGTAGTAACACCGTGCGCATGCGTAGTCTCACGCATGCGTGGAATTCAACAACCGAGCTTTCCCGCTTCATTCTGACTCTTTCTTGCTGGCCAGCGATTGAGCAAGGACGTGTCTAGCTGTCTCTCCATCTTTCGAACTCACGCTAGACAGCTCACATCAATATACCAACGTCCCAACAACCATGTTCTCACACACCGAAGACGTCTCGACAAACAAGATTAAAGATGTATATTTTCCACCATGAATAAATATTGTTTGTGTTGATAGTCTGGAGTTCAGCGTTCCGTTCAAATTCTTAATTTAATATAGGAAAGTCAGGTATACATCTAATGATGTATAACCCACTTCTCTATAAGTGGTGACCCCGACGTGATTCAGACACGCAGCCCGCTGAGCTACAATAACAACTATTTCTATATAACTGATAACCAACATTCCTATAAAGTGGTGACCCCGACTAAGAAACAAACGCGGCCATGGATTCTGGACTACTAACCTATAACTGGTGACCCCGACTAAAGAACAAATGCGGCCATGGAGACTGAACTACCAAGCAACGATGACCACCAACATCTCCAACCATAGTCAACACGACTTACTATGTACACCAAACTAAACCACCGCGGCAAATCTCTCTCTTCGATTCTGTTAGGTGACTTAGCTTCACCACGATAATAAACAGACAAGAATTACAGCCTGCGATACTTCCAATTGTATACTCAAGAACTTGGTATAAAACTCTCACGTGTACTGACTTTCTATCTGCTGTAATATCTCACATACATATAGACGGCCTGTCTTTTATTATGTTCTTATATGTCGCATTCACACTCTCACATACATATTTATGCCACACTAAATATCTCTTGTTATTCATTTTATACGGTTGTATTTATCATCTTCTATCGTCACATGCGAACAATTTCATCTTGGGTTAAAAATCTCATCAAGGTCGACGCTAATGGTCGTACAGAGATTATCTCTGTACGACCATCTGTAAAAGCGCACCTCTTCAAACACCATCATCACCAAGCAGCCTTTTCGCCACCAGCTTCGTTCAACCAAGATTACCACCGCGACGACAACAACTACTACTACCAACTACAAGCATTCCCCCGACGTCACCAACAGTTTCAACTGGACATCATTACCAACGTCACACCATTACCACCACACATACAGAACACAGCTATAGCAGTTCCTGCGCCGACGTCTTCACCACCAATATACTGTCTACCACAATGTCGTGCGCCAACAACCCCACCACCAGGGACACACCAGATCAACACACTCGGTTTTATCTTTACTGTATGAGTGGAATTTTCCACTCACGCACAACAGTCAGAACTAACCGACTAGGATATTTAATACCAGGTAACAGGTCTCAACTAGCATCCGACGCTCAACTATAGCTCTGCTCACTGACCACGAGATCCTGCGTATTAACATTCCAAATTTCCTTGTGTAACTTTTATAGAATATTCCGTACCAGGTAACCAGTCACAACTAGCATCCGACGCTCAACTACAGCTCTGCTCACGGACCACAACTTCCTGCGTATGGACATACTATAATCTTGTGTAACTCTTATACGAACTGGATCTTTTTCTCTACAGACACTTTTACTATGTTCTGTGTTTTTTCTCACACACACACTTGTGCACTCACACATTTTCTTTCATTTGTACATTGCATGCATGTTCTCACGAGTGCACATTCATTTCTTTCATTTTTCTTTGTGTGTGTTTGTGCTACATCTTGTGGGTGGTTTTCAGTGGCCATCCTGCCTCAGGCGTTCCAACAAAAAAATATATTATCGTGCGTTCCACACTGGCGAGGGGAGCCCTGTAGTAACACCGTGCGCATGCGTAGTCTCACGCATGCGTGGAATTCAACAACCAAGCTTTCCCGCTTCATTCTGACTCTTTCTTGCTGGCCAGCGATTGAGCAAGGACGTGTCTAGCTGTCTCTCCATCTTTCGAACTCACGCTAGACAGTTCACATCAATATACCAACGTCCCAACAACCATGTTCTCACACACCGAAGACGTCTCAACAAACAAGACTAAAGATGTATATTTTCCACCATGAATAAATATTGTTGAGTTGATAGTCTGGAGTTCAGCGTTGCCGTTAATATCTAATTTAATATAGGAAAGTCAGGTGTACATCTAATGATATATAACCCACTTTCCTATACGTCTATTTCAACAATTCTGCCGGGATCTCCAATTTTCATTGGATTGCGAAACAAATCTTCCGCGCAGATCTCCCGTAAATAATTTTGATAATCTACTGGTGCATTGCATCAATTCCAAATTCATCCTTACGAAACCTATTAATTGTTACTTCTCTAATCCAGCAGGAAAATGAACAAAATTAAACTTCTAAACAGAAGGGTTCCCCTTTCCAACCATGTACCTCTTCTAACGGACACAGACTCTCTACATTCTCTTCTACTACATCGCCAGTACAAGCAGCCATAGTGTAGTTTTATGAGTTTTTACGCTTCTTCTCCCTACGAAGAACTCCTTTTTCTTGTAAAAATATCGCCACTTCTTCCTCAGCCCTAATTTTCTCTGACAAAGTCAAACAATTTCTAGAGAAATCATTTATGCGAGACCGTGCACAAATGAAAAAAAATTCGACGAAGCAAATTCGTGACAACAAACAGTTTCGACTTCTGCTGTGAGGACACTGGCTTGAAGTTCATTATCTAAAATTACATTATGCAACTATAAATGATTCTAATCACTTTATTGTCAATTTTCCAAAACAATGAATGCAAAACTACATCAAGAGTACACTTTAAAAAATTTTCAGATTAAAATTTGTGGTGCAAGAATACGAGAAAGCTCCAAATATTGTTTATAATGTGAGAAAGAATAGAAATGTAGCGTTTCGGATATTTCTTCGGAGAAAGAGGAAAATATTAATGGTCTTATTGTGACATAAATCATGGTCGTTCCTTCGTCGATTTTAAAGTAAGCTTTTAATCAATATTCGCTTTGCTTTCCGCAAGTATTTTAAATATCATATTTCATCATACCAAATCATTGATTTTAAACTGATATGTTGAAATCAAAAGAAAACAGATACTTAGGTACTACCGAGACTTGAACTCGGATCGCTGGATTCAGAGTCCAGAGTGCTAACCATTACACCATAGAACCTCACTTGCTCGCAAGTGAACACTTAATCTTAAAATAAATATCATGTCACGTGCTTTTGTTATTTTTTTCATTGTATCAGTATGTAAGAGAGTTGTAGATTGGCCGAATCACTAGAAAATTAGAAAAACGCTACGTGGTTTTTTTATCTGTTCTACATCTTTATGCTCTGAGTTCAAATCCTGCTGTGGTAAAATTTGCCTTCATCCTTCCGACGATGATAAAACAGAGTACCAGTCAAGTACCAAAGTCGATATAACCGACAGTTTCTTTTCCATTAAATTCCTGTCGTTTTGCCTATTATAAATATTGTTATTATATTAAAAATACAGAGGCTTTGTATGAGGTTAAAAGAAACCTGTACTACAGAGTAAAGAGTGCAGTGGGAGTAGTACATTTTAATCCGGTTGTAAAGAATGACGTGTTAAAAATGTTTGACGACACACATGACTGACTCCATTAGAAAATAACATTTAATAATTGATATTGCTTAGCCACAGGTCACGTATCTGAACTGAATAGGCTTATGATCAAATGTTTTCAATTTTTGACCATCTCGTCTTATTTATCAGATGTATCGTATCTACACTTACATTTTATGACATACTAGCAGAGATACCCGGCGTTGCCCGTGTCACGTGGCATTGAAGAATTAGACTTTTCTTTTATATTTTCTCTAATGAACTGGAATACCTATGATTTTAATTTCATCAAAATTGGAGATTAAGAATTTTTAAGAGGGTTCCTTCCCTCTTTACACACCCTAGCAAAAATTCTCATCACGACATATTTATCCCATACTACTCATCTTTATGCCCAGATTCCAAAATCCAAATCTTAGAAAACCTTTTAAAAACTTTTTGCTCCTGAAAAATGGAGCTCTAAAATGTGGGAGTTAAGACCCCTATTAGAGGAGGGGGTCCTAAAGACAACCAGAGAGGTTGAATTGTTGAGAATCTTTTTTAACTTGTGTCTTATATCCATTGTTCAAATTTCTTTGAAATCGGAAATATATGAATGTTCACTGGATTTGTAAAAGCGAGCGAAGCTAGAGGAAACCATAAAACGAATGATCACAATAAGCAGTCAGCTACCCTACCCTAATCGTCACCACTCCCCAATGTAGGATCCTTGACCATAGAGGTGACCGGCACAGTAGTAAGATGCATTACGGATCTATAGCAATTGGAAGGGTATGACCCAACTCAAATAAACATTAACAACTGTGTGACGTGAGGGCTAAGGAGAAATGAAAGTGTCACCTCTGGATTTTTCCAATGATCACTACACCGATAGGTAACTGAACAGAATAAATTTGCAATCTATAAATCTCTCTGAATGACCAATCACTTACCTGTAAAGGACTTGAAATCAGTGTTACCATCTGGGGACTATCTCTGACCCAGTGATAATAAAAGGACACAAAGGAGGTCTGCAAGCAAAATAACTTTTCTCAAAATAACACTTTGCAACTGAATCGATGGAGGCAAAGATGCGTCTCTTTTACTTGACAATTTATGCACCACATTGCAGAAATCACAATCTAAGTATATCTCAAAGCAAACTTTTACACTGTTGTACCATTGAATTACAAATAACGCTCATCTTGTATCCTCGAGTGACGCTACAGCTTCCAAGACTACAATTGTATCCGTCTTGGCTTAGAAAAATTGACTAAATTGTGGGGATTAAGCCCCCACTAAGGGGTCTTACTAACTCTTAAGAAGTTGAAATTTTAGGAATATTTGAAGCTGGGTGGGATTTATTGGTCGTTTTAATTTTTATCAGTAAATTCTGCCTAGCTCTGGGGCAATTTCGCCTACTCTTGGTTAGAGACTTTTTCAAGACTTTTAATGAATTTCAAAGTACAAAACTCTAATCTTCTTGGAAGTAGGATTCGCTGACTTCAGTGCACTTACTGTTGCGCTCCTGCCACTTCATGAGGACCCCTGGAAGGTCTTCAAAGTGAAGGTGTCCAGGACTCTCGTCACAGCCTCCTTCCACTTTTCCTTCAACTTGGAAAACAACCAAAATCAAAGGGTGCAAGGTCTGGACGGTAGGATCGGTGAGAGACAGTCTTGTTGCCTATCTCTGTCAAGTAGATAGGCATCAAAAGGTAGATTCGAGACGCATTCCAGATGTTTTGAGATTTTTTAGGAGAGGCTAAAACTGTTCTAGATTATTAGAAAAAAAATGCAGACGACAGTTATCGACACGATCTGTATTGTATCCTAGTTATATTCCTTTGTATCTTCCCTTTTTCAAAGAGGGACAATTCTCTAAAACTTGTCTTTCTATTCTTCAAACGCGAAAATTTATTCCCAATTCAGAAAACACGATAAATCAAAAATAAAAGATAAAAGATTTCAGTAGCATTGCAAGATGATAAAAAAAAAAAAGGAAAAAAGATTTCAGTAGCATTGCAAGATAATAAAAATGGAAAAAAGATTTCACACACTCCACTACGATGTTTTATTTAAAGCTAAGCGACATCTAGATCGTGTTGATTAACTGTCGTCTGCATGTTAGCTATTAGTTTTAATGCCCAGAGAGACGGTAAGTTTTAACGTAATCCTTTCTACTATAGGCACAAGTCTTGAAATTTGTGGGGAGGGGACTAGTCGATTACATCGACCCCGGCGGAATTTGAACTCAGAACGTAGTGACGTGCGAAATACCGCCAAGCATTTCGTCCAGCGTGCTAACGATTCTGCCAGCCCGCCGCCTTACGTTTTAACACTTAATAAGGCCGAGGGAAAGTACTTTAGTGTAGGGTTCAGGGTACTAAAAATACCCCCATTCTAGGATCTCACATATGTTATTGTGGTAAGTTGAAAAACTTCGATTATTTGACTTTATCCATGCCATTAGCTGACAAAACGACCAACGATTGTCATTGACTTATTAATCCAGCAGGCCGCCGTTTTCGTCTTAAGTCTCTGGACACTTCCTTTATATATACACGGACGTATGTAAGTTTGTATGTGTATATATATTCATATATATGTATATGTGTGTGTCTTTGTGTGTGTGCGCGTGTGCGTGTGTGTCTGTGTGTGTATGTGCGTGTGTGTGTGTGTGCGTGTGTGTATGTGTGTGTGTGTGTTTTGTGCCCTATAACACTTGACAACCGGTGTTGTTTGTTTACAATCCAATATCTTAGCGGTTGGATAAAAATGATCGATGGAATATGTACAGAAGTCGATTTGTTCGACTAAAAAACCTCATCGTTGTGCTGCAATATGGCCGCAATCCAGTGACTGAAACAATAAAAAAAATAATCTTTTCTACTCTAGGCACAAGGCCCGAAATTTTGGGGGAGGGGGCCAGTCGATTAGATCGATTCAAGTACGCAACTGGTACTTAATTTATCGACCCTGAAAGGATGAAAGGCAAAGTCGACCTCGGCGGAATTTGAACTCAGAACGTAAAGACAGACGAAATACCGCTAAGCATTTCAACCGGCATGCTAACGTTCCTGCCAGCTCGCCGCCTAAAATAATAATAATAATAATAATAATAATAATAACATAATGACTCACTCCAAAATCAATGAGAATCAATATTTATTTTTTAAAAAGCCTGTAATTAATAGGTTCTACCGAGACTTGAACTCGGATCGCTGGATTCAAAGTCCAGAGTGCTAACCATTACACCATAGAACCACTCCGCAATCGAGCCAAAGTTTTATCTTCAAATAGAATCTTGAAATAGAATCCATTCTCATCTCATGCATTATAAGGAATATTAAATCAACTCAGTACTTTGGCTCTTATTTCATCAACAACCCAGAAAAATTAAATGTAAAGTTGATTTCGGTAAGATTGGAACACAGAACGTAAAGACGTAGCTTAAAGTGACCGGTGACTCAGAGATAAACTCCCATTGAGTACAGCTTGTAATGCAGTTTCCATGGTTTGTTGTAAGTATTTCACGTCACTGATATGTTCATCAATCTTGAGGAAGGAACAGGAACAGTAGAACAGTACGAGTTCTATTTCTGCCATTGTGTGACGTCATTTATTTATTTATTTTAAAAAATACTGATTTTTTTTTACATACCCATTCTAACAAATAAGTACCGAAACAAAAAAAGGTTCTACCGAGACTTGAACTCGGATCACTGGATTCAGAGTCCAGTGTGCTAACCATTACACCATAGAACCAGTTAAAAGTCGATGCGAAGTTTTATCTTCAAATAGAATCTTGTTGCATGCGTTTTCAACGTTATTTTTATTATGCTTTTATGTATACATGTATATTTGATGTTCTTGCTATCTCCTGACCGATTGTGATTAAGCATATATCCGATCGAAGGCGTTTAAACTGCAACCATTGCTTTGGTTTAAGGGTATCTAAGGCTACATCATCTAGTTATAAGTGGGAGATTTGACTGCTATTTCTTGCAAGTCAAGATACTACAAAGACTTAGACACTCCCGTGAATATATAAATGAAAATTGTCCCGTGATAGTATTATCGAAAATTCTTTGGTATTTCCTCATAATCGAAGATGCCGAAGTGTTTAAAATTCTATTAAAATTTCATTCACGTCGATGACGCTCTGTAGGAATATTTTATTCGCCTCAGGACTTGGCAAGTACTCCCTTTTGTTGTGCCCTAATCACGCAAACACACGCTCAATCACTCGGATATTTTCCACCTAAATGGTAAGCCTGTTGATTAGCATGAATTCGCTCGCCAAGGTACTCCAGCCGCCGTGGGATCTCTTCATTCTATCTTCTCTAAAACTACAACAATTGTCTCTGCTCCTCGAAGTTGACTGGTTTCGCTTCACTTTCACTTAAACACTCGCGACTCACTCGTGCTTCTGTTTCTCATCAATCCACTCCCAAGTGCATGTAGACATGGTGGTACTATCGAGTTGTGGAGCACTCACTGGTGAAACTAGGATTACTAACCTGTATTTTTCTGATGATGTGGTTATTCTTGCTGAGTCTCTTGGGGTCCTAAGGAGTGTGCTCCTGTCACTGAACGAAGAAGCAGAACCACTTGATCGTGGAGTTTCTTTGGTAAAGACAAAGAACCAATCTCAAATCTGTTGTCGGTGGAAATGTCAACGTTATTGACTGCTTCACTTATCTCGTAATTGTGATCCACACCAGCTTTAATTACGAGTTAGGAGTCTTTAGAAGACTTGGACATATTGGTGCAGTTGGAGATGGAACTCGCCAACTGTCGACGAATAAAAGTGACCTATTAATGTATAGGGACATGGTAATAATTAAAGACGGCGTTGTCAAGGTTCAACCCCCAGAAGAGATTTTATTGACAGAGAAAAAAGAAACAATTATATCTAAAACATACAGCCAAAAAGGGAAAAAAATCGAGCGAGTAAGTGAGGAGAAGGTAGAGAAATGTCTAAAGCCCAAGATATCACATCTAGCCAGAGGGAAAAAGTTCGGTACCATCGAAGTACACCTAAAAAACATTGAAACTGCACAACTGCACTCGGTAAAATCCTTGGAAACGGAGGAAGGTTTTAATCAATATTCGCTTTGCTTTCCGCAAGTATTTTAAATATCATATTTCATCATACCAAATCATTGATTTTAAACTGATATGTTGAAATCAAAAGAAAACAGATACTTAGGTTCTACCGAGACTTGAACTCGGATCGCTGGATTCAGAGTCCAGAGTGCTAACCATTACACCATAGAACCTCACTTGCTCGCAAGTGAACACTTAATCTTAAAATAAATATCATGTCACGTGCTTTTGTTATTTTTTTCATTGTATCAGTATGTAAGAGAGTTGTAGATTGGCCGAATCACTAGAAAATTAGAAAAACGCTACGTGGTTTTTTTATCTGTTCTACATCTTTATGCTCTGAGTTCAAATCCTGCTGTGGTAAAATTTGCCTTCATCCTTCCGACGATGATAAAACAGAGTACCAGTCAAGTACCAAAGTCGATATAACCGACAGTTTCTTTTCCATTAAATTCCTGTCGTTTTGCCTATTATAAATATTGTTATTATATTAAAAATACAGAGGCTTTGTATGAGGTTAAAAGAAACCTGTACTACAGAGTAAAGAGTGCAGTGGGAGTAGTACATTTTAATCCGGTTGTAAAGAATGACGTGTTAAAAATGTTTGACGACACACATGACTGACTCCATTAGAAAATAACATTTAATAATTGATATTGCTTAGCCACAGGTCACGTATCTGAACTGAATAGGCTTATGATCAAATGTTTTCAATTTTTGACCATCTCGTCTTATTTATCAGATGTATCGTATCTACACTTACATTTTATGACATACTAGCAGAGATACCCGGCGTTGCCCGTGTCACGTGGCATTGAAGAATTAGACTTTTCTTTTATATTTTCTCTAATGAACTGGAATACCTATGATTTTAATTTCATCAAAATTGGAGATTAAGAATTTTTAAGAGGGTTCCTTCCCTCTTTACACACCCTAGCAAAAATTCTCATCACGACATATTTATCCCATACTACTCATCTTTATGCCCAGATTCCAAAATCCAAATCTTAGAAAACCTTTTAAAAACTTTTTGCTCCTGAAAAATGGAGCTCTAAAATGTGGGAGTTAAGACCCCTATTAGAGGAGGGGGTCCTAAAGACAACCAGAGAGGTTGAATTGTTGAGAATCTTTTTTAACTTGTGTCTTATATCCATTGTTCAAATTTCTTTGAAATCGGAAATATATGAATGTTCACTGGATTTGTAAAAGCGAGCGAAGCTAGAGGAAACCATAAAACGAATGATCACAATAAGCAGTCAGCTACCCTACCCTAATCGTCACCACTCCCCAATGTAGGATCCTTGACCATAGAGGTGACCGGCACAGTAGTAAGATGCATTACGGATCTATAGCAATTGGAAGGGCATGACCCAACTCAAATAAACATTAACAACTGTGTGACGTGAGGGCTAAGGAGAAATGAAAGTGTCACCTCTGGATTTTTCCAATGATCACTACACCGATAGGTAACTGAACAGAATAAATTTGCAATCTATAAATCTCTCTGAATGACCAATCACTTACCTGTAAAGGACTTGAAATCAGTGTTACCATCTGGGGACTATCTCTGACCCAGTGATAATAAAAGGACACAAAGGAGGTCTGCAAGCAAAATAACTTTTCTCAAAATAACACTTTGCAACTGAATCGATGGAGGCAAAGATGCGTCTCTTTTACTTGACAATTTATGCACCACATTGCAGAAATCACAATCTAAGTATATCTCAAAGCAAACTTTTACACTGTTGTACCATTGAATTACAAATAACGCTCATCTTGTATCCTCGAGTGACGCTACAGCTTCCAAGACTACAATTGTATCCGTCTTGGCTTAGAAAAATTGACTAAATTGTGGGGATTAAGCCCCCACTAAGGGGTCTTACTAACTCTTAAGAAGTTGAAATTTTAGGAATATTTGAAGCTGGGTGGGATTTATTGGTCGTTTTAATTTTTATCAGTAAATTCTGCCTAGCTCTGGGGCAATTTCGCCTACTCTTGGTTAGAGACTTTTTCAAGACTTTTAATGAATTTCAAAGTACAAAACTCTAATCTTCTTGGAAGTAGGATTCGCTGACTTCAGTGCACTTACTGTTGCGCTCCTGCCACTTCATGAGGACCCCTGGAAGGTCTTCAAAGTGAAGGTGTCCAGGACTCTCGTCACAGCCTCCTTCCACTTTTCCTTCAACTTGGAAAACAACCAAAATCAAAGGGTGCAAGGTCTGGACGGTAGGATCGGTGAGAGACAGTCTTGTTGCCTATCTCTGTCAAGTAGATAGGCATCAAAAGGTAGATTCGAGACGCATTCCAGATGTTTTGAGATTTTTTAGGAGAGGCTAAAACTGTTCTAGATTATTAGAAAAAAAATGCAGACGACAGTTATCGACACGATCTGTATTGTATCCTAGTTATATTCCTTTGTATCTTCCCTTTTTCAAAGAGGGACAATTCTCTAAAACTTGTCTTTCTATTCTTCAAACGCGAAAATTTATTCCCAATTCAGAAAACACGATAAATCAAAAATAAAAGATAAAAGATTTCAGTAGCATTGCAAGATGATAAAAAAAAAAAAGGAAAAAAGATTTCAGTAGCATTGCAAGATAATAAAAATGGAAAAAAGATTTCACACACTCCACTACGATGTTTTATTTAAAGCTAAGCGACATCTAGATCGTGTTGATTAACTGTCGTCTGCATGTTAGCTATTAGTTTTAATGCCCAGAGAGACGGTAAGTTTTAACGTAATCCTTTCTACTATAGGCACAAGTCTTGAAATTTGTGGGGAGGGGACTAGTCGATTACATCGACCCCGGCGGAATTTGAACTCAGAACGTAGTGACGTGCGAAATACCGCCAAGCATTTCGTCCAGCGTGCTAACGATTCTGCCAGCCCGCCGCCTTACGTTTTAACACTTAATAAGGCCGAGGGAAAGTACTTTAGTGTAGGGTTCAGGGTACTAAAAATACCCCCATTCTAGGATCTCACATATGTTATTGTGGTAAGTTGAAAAACTTCGATTATTTGACTTTATCCATGCCATTAGCTGACAAAACGACCAACGATTGTCATTGACTTATTAATCCAGCAGGCCGCCGTTTTCGTCTTAAGTCTCTGGACACTTCCTTTATATATACACGGACGTATGTAAGTTTGTATGTGTATATATATTCATATATATGTATATGTGTGTGTCTTTGTGTGTGTGCGCGTGTGCGTGTGTGTCTGTGTGTGTATGTGCGTGTGTGTGTGTGTGCGTGTGTGTATGTGTGTGTGTGTGTTTTGTGCCCTATAACACTTGACAACCGGTGTTGTTTGTTTACAATCCAATATCTTAGCGGTTGGATAAAAATGATCGATGGAATATGTACAGAAGTCGATTTGTTCGACTAAAAAACCTCATCGTTGTGCTGCAATATGGCCGCAATCCAGTGACTGAAACAATAAAAAAAATAATCTTTTCTACTCTAGGCACAAGGCCCGAAATTTTGGGGGAGGGGGCCAGTCGATTAGATCGATTCAAGTACGCAACTGGTACTTAATTTATCGACCCTGAAAGGATGAAAGGCAAAGTCGACCTCGGCGGAATTTGAACTCAGAACGTAAAGACAGACGAAATACCGCTAAGCATTTCAACCGGCATGCTAACGTTCCTGCCAGCTCGCCGCCTAAAATAATAATAATAATAATAATAATAATAATAACATAATGACTCACTCCAAAATCAATGAGAATCAATATTTATTTTTTAAAAAGCCTGTAATTAATAGGTTCTACCGAGACTTGAACTCGGATCGCTGGATTCAAAGTCCAGAGTGCTAACCATTACACCATAGAACCACTCCGCAATCGAGCCAAAGTTTTATCTTCAAATAGAATCTTGAAATAGAATCCATTCTCATCTCATGCATTATAAGGAATATTAAATCAACTCAGTACTTTGGCTCTTATTTCATCAACAACCCAGAAAAATTAAATGTAAAGTTGATTTCGGTAAGATTGGAACACAGAACGTAAAGACGTAGCTTAAAGTGACCGGTGACTCAGAGATAAACTCCCATTGAGTACAGCTTGTAATGCAGTTTCCATGGTTTGTTGTAAGTATTTCACGTCACTGATATGTTCATCAATCTTGAGGAAGGAACAGGAACAGTAGAACAGTACGAGTTCTATTTCTGCCATTGTGTGACGTCATTTATTTATTTATTTTAAAAAATACTGATTTTTTTTTACATACCCATTCTAACAAATAAGTACCGAAACAAAAAAAGGTTCTACCGAGACTTGAACTCGGATCACTGGATTCAGAGTCCAGTGTGCTAACCATTACACCATAGAACCAGTTAAAAGTCGATGCGAAGTTTTATCTTCAAATAGAATCTTGTTGCATGCGTTTTCAACGTTATTTTTATTATGCTTTTATGTATACATGTATATTTGATGTTCTTGCTATCTCCTGACCGATTGTGATTAAGCATATATCCGATCGAAGGCGTTTAAACTGCAACCATTGCTTTGGTTTAAGGGTATCTAAGGCTACATCATCTAGTTATAAGTGGGAGATTTGACTGCTATTTCTTGCAAGTCAAGATACTACAAAGACTTAGACACTCCCGTGAATATATAAATGAAAATTGTCCCGTGATAGTATTATCGAAAATTCTTTGGTATTTCCTCATAATCGAAGATGCCGAAGTGTTTAAAATTCTATTAAAATTTCATTCACGTCGATGACGCTCTGTAGGAATATTTTATTCGCCTCAGGACTTGGCAAGTACTCCCTTTTGTTGTGCCCTAATCACGCAAACACACGCTCAATCACTCGGATATTTTCCACCTAAATGGTAAGCCTGTTGATTAGCATGAATTCGCTCGCCAAGGTACTCCAGCCGCCGTGGGATCTCTTCATTCTATCTTCTCTAAAACTACAACAATTGTCTCTGCTCCTCGAAGTTGACTGGTTTCGCTTCACTTTCACTTAAACACTCGCGACTCACTCGTGCTTCTGTTTCTCATCAATCCACTCCCAAGTGCATGTAGACATGGTGGTACTATCGAGTTGTGGAGCACTCACTGGTGAAACTAGGATTACTAACCTGTATTTTTCTGATGATGTGGTTATTCTTGCTGAGTCTCTTGGGGTCCTAAGGAGTGTGCTCCTGTCACTGAACGAAGAAGCAGAACCACTTGATCGTGGAGTTTCTTTGGTAAAGACAAAGAACCAATCTCAAATCTGTTGTCGGTGGAAATGTCAACGTTATTGACTGCTTCACTTATCTCGTAATTGTGATCCACACCAGCTTTAATTACGAGTTAGGAGTCTTTAGAAGACTTGGACATATTGGTGCAGTTGGAGATGGAACTCGCCAACTGTCGACGAATAAAAGTGACCTATTAATGTATAGGGACATGGTAATAATTAAAGACGGCGTTGTCAAGGTTCAACCCCCAGAAGAGATTTTATTGACAGAGAAAAAAGAAACAATTATATCTAAAACATACAGCCAAAAAGGGAAAAAAATCGAGCGAGTAAGTGAGGAGAAGGTAGAGAAATGTCTAAAGCCCAAGATATCACATCTAGCCAGAGGGAAAAAGTTCGGTACCATCGAAGTACACCTAAAAAACATTGAAACTGCACAACTGCACTCGGTAAAATCCTTGGAAACGGAGGAAGGTTTTAATCAATATTCGCTTTGCTTTCCGCAAGTATTTTAAATATCATATTTCATCATACCAAATCATTGATTTTAAACTGATATGTTGAAATCAAAAGAAAACAGATACTTAGGTTCTACCGAGACTTGAACTCGGATCGCTGGATTCAGAGTCCAGAGTGCTAACCATTACACCATAGAACCTCACTTGCTCGCAAGTGAACACTTAATCTTAAAATAAATATCATGTCACGTGCTTTTGTTATTTTTTTCATTGTATCAGTATGTAAGAGAGTTGTAGATTGGCCGAATCACTAGAAAATTAGAAAAACGCTACGTGGTTTTTTTATCTGTTCTACATCTTTATGCTCTGAGTTCAAATCCTGCTGTGGTAAAATTTGCCTTCATCCTTCCGACGATGATAAAACAGAGTACCAGTCAAGTACCAAAGTCGATATAACCGACAGTTTCTTTTCCATTAAATTCCTGTCGTTTTGCCTATTATAAATATTGTTATTATATTAAAAATACAGAGGCTTTGTATGAGGTTAAAAGAAACCTGTACTACAGAGTAAAGAGTGCAGTGGGAGTAGTACATTTTAATCCGGTTGTAAAGAATGACGTGTTAAAAATGTTTGACGACACACATGACTGACTCCATTAGAAAATAACATTTAATAATTGATATTGCTTAGCCACAGGTCACGTATCTGAACTGAATAGGCTTATGATCAAATGTTTTCAATTTTTGACCATCTCGTCTTATTTATCAGATGTATCGTATCTACACTTACATTTTATGACATACTAGCAGAGATACCCGGCGTTGCCCGTGTCACGTGGCATTGAAGAATTAGACTTTTCTTTTATATTTTCTCTAATGAACTGGAATACCTATGATTTTAATTTCATCAAAATTGGAGATTAAGAATTTTTAAGAGGGTTCCTTCCCTCTTTACACACCCTAGCAAAAATTCTCATCACGACATATTTATCCCATACTACTCATCTTTATGCCCAGATTCCAAAATCCAAATCTTAGAAAACCTTTTAAAAACTTTTTGCTCCTGAAAAATGGAGCTCTAAAATGTGGGAGTTAAGACCCCTATTAGAGGAGGGGGTCCTAAAGACAACCAGAGAGGTTGAATTGTTGAGAATCTTTTTTAACTTGTGTCTTATATCCATTGTTCAAATTTCTTTGAAATCGGAAATATATGAATGTTCACTGGATTTGTAAAAGCGAGCGAAGCTAGAGGAAACCATAAAACGAATGATCACAATAAGCAGTCAGCTACCCTACCCTAATCGTCACCACTCCCCAATGTAGGATCCTTGACCATAGAGGTGACCGGCACAGTAGTAAGATGCATTACGGATCTATAGCAATTGGAAGGGCATGACCCAACTCAAATAAACATTAACAACTGTGTGACGTGAGGGCTAAGGAGAAATGAAAGTGTCACCTCTGGATTTTTCCAATGATCACTACACCGATAGGTAACTGAACAGAATAAATTTGCAATCTATAAATCTCTCTGAATGACCAATCACTTACCTGTAAAGGACTTGAAATCAGTGTTACCATCTGGGGACTATCTCTGACCCAGTGATAATAAAAGGACACAAAGGAGGTCTGCAAGCAAAATAACTTTTCTCAAAATAACACTTTGCAACTGAATCGATGGAGGCAAAGATGCGTCTCTTTTACTTGACAATTTATGCACCACATTGCAGAAATCACAATCTAAGTATATCTCAAAGCAAACTTTTACACTGTTGTACCATTGAATTACAAATAACGCTCATCTTGTATCCTCGAGTGACGCTACAGCTTCCAAGACTACAATTGTATCCGTCTTGGCTTAGAAAAATTGACTAAATTGTGGGGATTAAGCCCCCACTAAGGGGTCTTACTAACTCTTAAGAAGTTGAAATTTTAGGAATATTTGAAGCTGGGTGGGATTTATTGGTCGTTTTAATTTTTATCAGTAAATTCTGCCTAGCTCTGGGGCAATTTCGCCTACTCTTGGTTAGAGACTTTTTCAAGACTTTTAATGAATTTCAAAGTACAAAACTCTAATCTTCTTGGAAGTAGGATTCGCTGACTTCAGTGCACTTACTGTTGCGCTCCTGCCACTTCATGAGGACCCCTGGAAGGTCTTCAAAGTGAAGGTGTCCAGGACTCTCGTCACAGCCTCCTTCCACTTTTCCTTCAACTTGGAAAACAACCAAAATCAAAGGGTGCAAGGTCTGGACGGTAGGATCGGTGAGAGACAGTCTTGTTGCCTATCTCTGTCAAGTAGATAGGCATCAAAAGGTAGATTCGAGACGCATTCCAGATGTTTTGAGATTTTTTAGGAGAGGCTAAAACTGTTCTAGATTATTAGAAAAAAAATGCAGACGACAGTTATCGACACGATCTGTATTGTATCCTAGTTATATTCCTTTGTATCTTCCCTTTTTCAAAGAGGGACAATTCTCTAAAACTTGTCTTTCTATTCTTCAAACGCGAAAATTTATTCCCAATTCAGAAAACACGATAAATCAAAAATAAAAGATAAAAGATTTCAGTAGCATTGCAAGATGATAAAAAAAAAAAAGGAAAAAAGATTTCAGTAGCATTGCAAGATAATAAAAATGGAAAAAAGATTTCACACACTCCACTACGATGTTTTATTTAAAGCTAAGCGACATCTAGATCGTGTTGATTAACTGTCGTCTGCATGTTAGCTATTAGTTTTAATGCCCAGAGAGACGGTAAGTTTTAACGTAATCCTTTCTACTATAGGCACAAGTCTTGAAATTTGTGGGGAGGGGACTAGTCGATTACATCGACCCCGGCGGAATTTGAACTCAGAACGTAGTGACGTGCGAAATACCGCCAAGCATTTCGTCCAGCGTGCTAACGATTCTGCCAGCCCGCCGCCTTACGTTTTAACACTTAATAAGGCCGAGGGAAAGTACTTTAGTGTAGGGTTCAGGGTACTAAAAATACCCCCATTCTAGGATCTCACATATGTTATTGTGGTAAGTTGAAAAACTTCGATTATTTGACTTTATCCATGCCATTAGCTGACAAAACGACCAACGATTGTCATTGACTTATTAATCCAGCAGGCCGCCGTTTTCGTCTTAAGTCTCTGGACACTTCCTTTATATATACACGGACGTATGTAAGTTTGTATGTGTATATATATTCATATATATGTATATGTGTGTGTCTTTGTGTGTGTGCGCGTGTGCGTGTGTGTCTGTGTGTGTATGTGCGTGTGTGTGTGTGTGCGTGTGTGTATGTGTGTGTGTGTTTTGTGCCCTATAACACTTGACAACCGGTGTTGTTTGTTTACGATCCAATATCTTAGCGGTTGGATAAAAATGATCGATGGAATATGTACAGAAGTCGATTTGTTCGACTAAAAAACCTCATCGTTGTGCTGCAATATGGCCGCAATCCAGTGACTGAAACAATAAAAAAAATAATCTTTTCTACTCTAGGCACAAGGCCCGAAATTTTGGGGGAGGGGGCCAGTCGATTAGATCGATTCAAGTACGCAACTGGTACTTAATTTATCGACCCTGAAAGGATGAAAGGCAAAGTCGACCTCGGCGGAATTTGAACTCAGAACGTAAAGACAGACGAAATACCGCTAAGCATTTCAACCGGCATGCTAACGTTCCTGCCAGCTCGCCGCCTAAAATAATAATAATAATAATAATAATAATAATAACATAATGACTCACTCCAAAATCAATGAGAATCAATATTTATTTTTTAAAAAGCCTGTAATTAATAGGTTCTACCGAGACTTGAACTCGGATCGCTGGATTCAAAGTCCAGAGTGCTAACCATTACACCATAGAACCACTCCGCAATCGATCCAAAGTTTTATCTTCAAATAGAATCTTGAAATAGAATCCATTCTCATCTCATGCATTATAAGGAATATTAAATCAACTCAGTACTTTGGCTCTTATTTCATCAACAACCCAGAAAAATTAAATGTAAAGTTGATTTCGGTAAGATTGGAACACAGAACGTAAAGACGTAGCTTAAAGTGACCGGTGACTCAGAGATAAACTCCCATTGAGTACAGCTTGTAATGCAGTTTCCATGGTTTGTTGTAAGTATTTCACGTCACTGATATGTTCATCAATCTTGAGGAAGGAACAGGAACAGTAGAACAGTACGAGTTCTATTTCTGCCATTGTGTGACGTCATTTATTTATTTATTTTAAAAAATACTGATTTTTTTTTACATACCCATTCTAACAAATAAGTACCGAAACAAAAAAAGGTTCTACCGAGACTTGAACTCGGATCACTGGATTCAGAGTCCAGTGTGCTAACCATTACACCATAGAACCAGTTAAAAGTCGATGCGAAGTTTTATCTTCAAATAGAATCTTGTTGCATGCGTTTTCAACGTTATTTTTATTATGCTTTTATGTATACATGTAGATTTGATGTTCTTGCTATCTCCTGACCGATTGTGATTAAGCATATATCCGATCGAAGGCGTTTAAACTGCAACCATTGCTTTGGTTTAAGGGTATCTAAGGCTACATCATCTAGTTATAAGTGGGAGATTTGACTGCTATTTCTTGCAAGTCAAGATACTACAAAGACTTAGACACTCCCGTGAATATATAAATGAAAATTGTCCCGTGATAGTATTATCGAAAATTCTTTGGTATTTCCTCATAATCGAAGATGTCGAATAAAATGCCTACCTCCAGACCGAAGTGTTTAAAATTCTATTAAAATTTCATTCACGTCGATGACGCTCTGTAGGAATATTTTATTCGCCTCAGGACTTGGCAAGTACTCCCTTTTGTTGTGCCCTAATCACGCAAACACACGCTCAATCACTCGGATATTTTCCACCTAAATGGTAAGCCTGTTGATTAGCATGAATTCGCTCGCCAAGGTACTCCAGCCGCCGTGGGATCTCTTCATTCTATCTTCTCTAAAACTACAACAATTGTCTCTGCTCCTCGAAGTTGACTGGTTTCGCTTCACTTTCACTTAAACACTCGCGACTCACTCGTGCTTCTGTTTCTCATCAATCCACTCCCAAGTGCATGTAGACATGGTGGTACTATCGAGTTGTGGAGCACTCACTGGTGAAACTAGGATTACTAACCTGTATTTTTCTGATGATGTGGTTATTCTTGCTGAGTCTCTTGGGGTCCTAAGGAGTGTGCTCCTGTCACTGAACGAAGAAGCAGAACCACTTGATCGTGGAGTTTCTTTGGTAAAGACAAAGAACCAATCTCAAATCTGTTGTCGGTGGAAATGTCAACGTTATTGACTGCTTCACTTATCTCGTAATTGTGATCCACACCAGCTTTAATTACGAGTTAGGAGTCTTTAGAAGACTTGGACATATTGGTGCAGTTGGAGATGGAACTCGCCAACTGTCGACGAATAAAAGTGACCTATTAATGTATAGGGACATGGTAATAATTAAAGACGGCGTTGTCAAGGTTCAACCCCCAGAAGAGATTTTATTGACAGAGAAAAAAGAAACAATTATATCTAAAACATACAGCCAAAAAGGGAAAAAAATCGAGCGAGTAAGTGAGGAGAAGGTAGAGAAATGTCTAAAGCCCAAGATATCACATCTAGCCAGAGGGAAAAAGTTCGGTACCATCGAAGTACACCTAAAAAACATTGAAACTGCACAACTGCACTCGGTAAAATCCTTGGAAACGGAGGAAGGTTTTAATCAATATTCGCTTTGCTTTCCGCAAGTATTTTAAATATCATATTTCATCATACCAAATCATTGATTTTAAACTGATATGTTGAAATCAAAAGAAAACAGATACTTAGGTTCTACCGAGACTTGAACTCGGATCGCTGGATTCAGAGTCCAGAGTGCTAACCATTACACCATAGAACCTCACTTGCTCGCAAGTGAACACTTAATCTTAAAATAAATATCATGTCACGTGCTTTTGTTATTTTTTTCATTGTATCAGTATGTAAGAGAGTTGTAGATTGGCCGAATCACTAGAAAATTAGAAAAACGCTACGTGGTTTTTTTATCTGTTCTACATCTTTATGCTCTGAGTTCAAATCCTGCTGTGGTAAAATTTGCCTTCATCCTTCCGACGATGATAAAACAGAGTACCAGTCAAGTACCAAAGTCGATATAACCGACAGTTTCTTTTCCATTAAATTCCTGTCGTTTTGCCTATTATAAATATTGTTATTATATTAAAAATACAGAGGCTTTGTATGAGGTTAAAAGAAACCTGTACTACAGAGTAAAGAGTGCAGTGGGAGTAGTACATTTTAATCCGGTTGTAAAGAATGACGTGTTAAAAATGTTTGACGACACACATGACTGACTCCATTAGAAAATAACATTTAATAATTGATATTGCTTAGCCACAGGTCACGTATCTGAACTGAATAGGCTTATGATCAAATGTTTTCAATTTTTGACCATCTCGTCTTATTTATCAGATGTATCGTATCTACACTTACATTTTATGACATACTAGCAGAGATACCCGGCGTTGCCCGTGTCACGTGGCATTGAAGAATTAGACTTTTCTTTTATATTTTCTCTAATGAACTGGAATACCTATGATTTTAATTTCATCAAAATTGGAGATTAAGAATTTTTAAGAGGGTTCCTTCCCTCTTTACACACCCTAGCAAAAATTCTCATCACGACATATTTATCCCATACTACTCATCTTTATGCCCAGATTCCAAAATCCAAATCTTAGAAAACCTTTTAAAAACTTTTTGCTCCTGAAAAATGGAGCTCTAAAATGTGGGAGTTAAGACCCCTATTAGAGGAGGGGGTCCTAAAGACAACCAGAGAGGTTGAATTGTTGAGAATCTTTTTTAACTTGTGTCTTATATCCATTGTTCAAATTTCTTTGAAATCGGAAATATATGAATGTTCACTGGATTTGTAAAAGCGAGCGAAGCTAGAGGAAACCATAAAACGAATGATCACAATAAGCAGTCAGCTACCCTACCCTAATCGTCACCACTCCCCAATGTAGGATCCTTGACCATAGAGGTGACCGGCACAGCAGTAAGATGCATTACGGATCTATAGCAATTGGAAGGGTATGACCCAACTCAAATAAACATTAACAACTGTGTGACGTGAGGGCTAAGGAGAAATGAAAGTGTCACCTCTGGATTTTTCCAATGATCACTACACCGATAGGTAACTGAACAGAATAAATTTGCAATCTATAAATCTCTCTGAATGACCAATCACTTACCTGTAAAGGACTTGAAATCAGTGTTACCATCTGGGGACTATCTCTGACCCAGTGATAATAAAAGGACACAAAGGAGGTCTGCAAGCAAAATAACTTTTCTCAAAATAACACTTTGCAACTGAATCGATGGAGGCAAAGATGCGTCTCTTTTACTTGACAATTTATGCACCACATTGCAGAAATCACAATCTAAGTATATCTCAAAGCAAACTTTTACACTGTTGTACCATTGAATTACAAATAACGCTCATCTTGTATCCTCGAGTGACGCTACAGCTTCCAAGACTACAATTGTATCCGTCTTGGCTTAGAAAAATTGACTAAATTGTGGGGATTAAGCCCCCACTAAGGGGTCTTACTAACTCTTAAGAAGTTGAAATTTTAGGAATATTTGAAGCTGGGTGGGATTTATTGGTCGTTTTAATTTTTATCAGTAAATTCTGCCTAGCTCTGGGGCAATTTCGCCTACTCTTGGTTAGAGACTTTTTCAAGACTTTTAATGAATTTCAAAGTACAAAACTCTAATCTTCTTGGAAGTAGGATTCGCTGACTTCAGTGCACTTACTGTTGCGCTCCTGCCACTTCATGAGGACCCCTGGAAGGTCTTCAAAGTGAAGGTGTCCAGGACTCTCGTCACAGCCTCCTTCCACTTTTCCTTCAACTTGGAAAACAACCAAAATCAAAGGGTGCAAGGTCTGGACGGTAGGATCGGTGAGAGACAGTCTTGTTGCCTATCTCTGTCAAGTAGATAGGCATCAAAAGGTAGATTCGAGGCGCATTCCAGATGTTTTGAGACTTTTTAGGAGAGGCTAAAACTGTTCTAGATTATTGTAATTTTAATATATCATTACTATACGTCTAATAAGCCCACCTATTAACTTTTGTTATTCCAGATTGATGGAGATGGCTGTAACATTTTAAACACGTCCTTCGAAACGCTGCATATCGAAATTGACTAGTTTGATTTCGTTTCACGGCACCACTTCGTGGGGTTTTTTTTAATAAACATTTTTATATGCGGTATTTACCGGAGTCGAAGATGCTATTCTTTCCCTAAAAGAATTTTCGAAAATATATTGTGCGTCCTAAGAGAAAGAAAAAGACCGGAAAGAAGACTAGCACAGCAAAAGTGGGATGATAATGCGAATAAAATTGTAGTGACGCTCTAATAGGAGACGACTATTATTGTTCACTTTCCGGAAAGCTTATCCACGCATGCGCAGGGACTAGTTGCGGAAGGAACACGAGAAGAGTCTCATGCGCATGCGTGGAGTTCAACATCTAAAACGTTCCCGCTCTTTTCATTCTCTTTCTCGGCCGGCCGGCCATGAGCATGGACGTGTCAAGCAGTGTCTCCAACATTCCAACTCTGGAGACAGTCTCTTTCCAACATTCCAACTCTGGAGCTAGACAAATAACCTCTCAACATCATTGACGGCGTCTCAGCAACCAAAGGGCGAAGTGCTGCCTATTTCCTCTGTAAATAAATACTGTTGTGTTGATAGTTCAGAATCTGCGTTCCGTTGTTTCTTCAGAATTTAATGTACGGAAGCGGGTATACACCTAATGGTGTATAACCACTTTCCTATAAAATAATTGAATTTCGCATCTTCATAATCAGTGCAAAAATAGAGAGAGAGAGACAGACAGACAGACAGACAGACAGACAGACAGAAACATACAGAGACACAGAGAGAGATACAGAGAGAGACAGAGACAGAGACAAACACAGACAGACAGACAGATAGACACAAACACACACACACGCATACATAAACACACACGCAAATACATATACACACGCGCGCGCGAGCACGCACGCACGCACACACACACACACACACACACACACACACACACCACAAACTGGCTCATATCGAAAACATAGATAAGGCGCAATCAACGTTTGATGCGTTATCAACAAGGACAGAGACTGTTTTATTGAGCAAAAACCGTAACTCTGAACAGTAAAACTGATAGAAAAAAAATGCAGACGACAGTTATCGACACGATCTGTATTGTATCCTAGTTATATTCCTTTGTATCTTCCCCTTTTCAAAGAGGGACAATTCTCTAAAACTTGTCTTTCTATTCTTCAAACGCGAAAATTTATTCCCAATTCAGAAAACACGATAAATCAAAAATAAAAGATAAAAGATTTCAGTAGCATTGCAAGATGATAAAAAAAAAAAAGGAAAAAAGATTTCAGTAGCATTGCAAGATAATAAAAATGGAAAAAAGATTTCACACACTCCACTACGATGTTTTATTTAAAGCTAAGCGACATCTAGATCGTGTTGATTAACTGTCGTCTGCATGTTAGCTATTAGTTTTAATGCCCAGAGAGACGGTAAGTTTTAACGTAATCCTTTCTACTATAGGCACAAGTCTTGAAATTTGTGGGGAGGGGACTAGTCGATTACATCGACCCCGGCGGAATTTGAACTCAGAACGTAGTGACGTGCGAAATACCGCCAAGCATTTCGTCCAGCGTGCTAACGATTCTGCCAGCCCGCCGCCCTACGTTTTAACACTTAATAAGGCCGAGGGAAAGTACTTTAGTGTAGGGTTCAGGGTACTAAAAATACCCCCATTCTAGGATCTCACATATGTTATTGTGGTAAGTTGAAAAACTTCGATTATTTGACTTTATCCATGCCATTAGCTGACAAAACGACCAACGATTGTCATTGACTTATTAATCCAGCAGGCCGCCATTTTCGTCTTAAGTCTCTGGACACTTCCTTTATATATACACGGACGTATGTAAGTTTGTATGTGTATATATATTCATATATATGTATATGTGTGTGTCTTTGTGTGTGTGCGCGTGTGCGTGTGTGTCTGTGTGTGTATGTGCGTGTGTGTGTGTGTGCGTGTGTGTATGTGTGTGTGTGTTTTGTGCCCTATAACACTTGACAACCGGTGTTGTTTGTTTACGATCCAATATCTTAGCGGTTGGATAAAAATGATCGATGGAATATGTACAGAAGTCGATTTGTTCGACTAAAAAACCTCATCGTTGTGCTGCAATATGGCCGCAATCCAGTGACTGAAACAATAAAAAAAATAATCTTTTCTACTCTAGGCACAAGGCCCGAAATTTTGGGGGAGGGGGCCAGTCGATTAGATCGATTCAAGTACGCAACTGGTACTTAATTTATCGACCCTGAAAGGATGAAAGGCAAAGTCGACCTCGGCGGAATTTGAACTCAGAACGTAAAGACAGACGAAATACCGCTAAGCATTTCAACCGGCATGCTAACGTTCCTGCCAGCTCGCCGCCTAAAATAATAATAATAATAATAATAATAATAACATAATGACTCACTCCAAAATCAATGAGAATCAATATTTATTTTTTAAAAAACCTGTAATTAATAGGTTCTACCGAGACTTGAACTCGGATCGCTGGATTCAAAGTCCAGAGTGCTAACCATTACACCATAGAACCACTCCGCAATCGAGCCAAAGTTTTATCTTCAAATAGAATCTTGAAATAGAATCCATTCTCATCTCATGCATTATAAGGAATATTAAATCAACTCAGTACTTTGGCTCTTATTTCATCAACAACCCAGAAAAATTAAATGTAAAGTTGATTTCGGTAAGATTGGAACACAGAACGTAAAGACGTAGCTTAAAGTGACCGGTGACTCAGAGATAAACTCCCATTGAGTACAGCTTGTAATGCAGTTTCCATGGTTTGTTGTAAGTATTTCACGTCACTGATATGTTCATCAATCTTGAGGAAGGAACAGGAACAGTAGAACAGTACGAGTTCTATTTCTGCCATTGTGTGACGTCATTTATTTATTTATTTTAAAAAATACTGATTTTTTTTTACATACCCATTCTAACAAATAAGTACCGAAACAAAAAAAGGTTCTACCGAGACTTGAACTCGGATCACTGGATTCAGAGTCCAGTGTGCTAACCATAACACCATAGAACCAGTTAAAAGTCGATGCGAAGTTTTATCTTCAAATAGAATCTTGTTGCATGCGTTTTCAACGTTATTTTTATTATGCTTTCATGTATACATGTAGATTTGATGTTCTTGCTATCTCCTGACCGATTGTGATTAAGCATATATCCGATCGAAGGCGTTTAAACTGCAACCATTGCTTTGGTTTAAGGGTATCTAAGGCTACATCATCTAGTTATAAGTGGGAGATTTGACTGCTATTTCTTGCAAGTCAAGATACTACAAAGACTTAGACACTCCCGTGAATATATAAATGAAAATTGTCCCGTGATAGTATTATCGAAAATTCTTTGGTATTTCCTCATAATCGAAGATGTCGAATAAAATGCCTACCTCCAGACCGAAGTGTTTAAAATTCTATTAAAATTTCATTCACGTCGATGACGCTCTGTAGAAATATTTTATTCGCCTCAGGACTTGGCAAGTACTCCCTTTTGTTGTGCCCTAATCACGCAAACACACGCTCAATCACTCGGATATTTTCCACCTAAATGGTAAGCCTGTTGATTAGCATGAATTCGCTCGCCAAGGTACTCCAGCCGCCGTGGGATCTCTTCATTCTATCTTCTCTAAAACTACAACAATTGTCTCTGCTCCTCGAAGTTGACTGGTTTCGCTTCACTTTCACTTAAACACTCGCGACTCACTCGTGCTTCTGTTTCTCATCAATCCACTCCCAAGTGCATGTAGACATGGTGGTACTATCGAGTTGTGGAGCACTCACTGGTGAAACTAGGATTACTAACCTGTATTTTTCTGATGATGTGGTTATTCTTGCTGAGTCTCTTGGGGTCCTAAGGAGTGTGCTCCTGTCACTGAACGAAGAAGCAGAACCACTTGATCGTGGAGTTTCTTTGGTAAAGACAAAGAACCAATCTCAAATCTGTTGTCGGTGGAAATGTCAACGTTATTGACTGCTTCACTTATCTCGTAATTGTGATCCACACCAGCTTTAATTACGAGTTAGGAGTCTTTAGAAGACTTGGACATATTGGTGCAGTTGGAGATGGAACTCGCCAACTGTCGACGAATAAAAGTGACTTATTAATGTATAGGGACATGGTAATAATTAAAGACGGCGTTGTCAAGGTTCAACCCCCAGAAGAGATTTTATTGACAGAGAAAAAAGAAACAATTATATCTAAAACATACAGCCAAAAAGGGAAAAAAATCGAGCGAGTAAGTGAGGAGAAGGTAGAGAAATGTCTAAAGCCCAAGATATCACATCTAGCCAGAGGGAAAAAGTTCGGTACCATCGAAGTACACCTAAAAAACATTGAAACTGCACAACTGCACTCGGTAAAATCCTTGGAAACGGAGGAAGGTTTTAATACCAATATACATGGGTATGAGGGCATCCAAAATACGAATACCAAGGGTCCCACCTCAAGTCGACCCTATGTGGTTGATGGCGGCAGTCCTGGCAAAAAGAGTAGATGAGGTAACAATACTTCAAGCTACTGTTTCAGAAAAGGCAAATTGGACCGGCCACACGGTCCACCTGTTAATTCAAGCGGAACAGGCTGTATTAGAGCAGCCTCCGGAAAGGATAGAAGTCGGGGAGGAGTTCTTCAACGATTTTGTCGAGGGGCATAAACCCCGATGTTTTCAGTGTGGCCAGCTAGGCCATGTAAAAAAATACTGTAAGGAAGGCGAGGAGGAATCTGAAGGTGAGGAGGAAGAGAAAGATAAAGAAACAGAAGAAAAAGAAAGTTACTAACAAAAGAAAAATCGAAAATGCAAACCAAACAAAACAAGTAGAACTACGACCAAAAAAAAAAACAGCAAAAAGAGTCCAACCAAAAATAACAAGGAAAGAAGTAGCGAACAGAGGGATAGTGATACTACATAATAAAAATGATGACTTAATGAGAGAGATAAAAACAAAAAAATCAGCCACCAGGATAGCAGAACTGTCGGACAAATATAAAAATTATGAACTATACGAAATGGATAAAAAGACTCATAAGATTTTATTAAATACCTATAGAAAATCTGTATCAGTAATGAGACTGGATTTTAACCAATCCATTTTCCAAGACCTGCTACCTCCGACCCTATGTCAAGAAAAGGTGGAGGGTCCCTCTCCACAGGACACCCCATATTAACAGGTTAGTTATGTCTATTCACATTGATTGTGTAAATGTTCGTGGCCTGATGTCTAGCTAGAAGCAAGGACGCTTCCTAAATTACATCAGGTCAAGAAAATTGGATGTGATTGTTGCAACGGAAACTCGGGTAAAGGGGCCAAGAGATCTGCTCCCCCTCCTGAACGACTATGAGAAATACGTTTCTCCGAGTCGGGCGGGAGGTGTGGGTGGGGTGTTGATCCTACTAAAAAGAAGCCGGGTAGCCGAGAAAAAGTTGGTTTTTTTCTGACCCAAAAGGCAGGTTGGTCGTTCTTGACCTGACATTCAGTTGTGGCAAGATAATCAGGCTAGTTGCTATTTATGCCCCCAACATTATGGGCCTGCAAAGTGAATATTTTCGTGACCTGGGCAAGTTCCTGGCCATGTCGCATTCGCTAGTATTGTTAGGAGACTTTAACACAATATGTGACGCACACACAGATTGTGTTGGCTCGAACATGAACAGAAAATGTAACCCTGGCTTACGGGATCTGCTTACTCACTTTCAGCTAGCAGATCCATATAGGTTTCTCTGATGATTTTTAAGTGCATAGTGCCAAAAGATTGACAAAAAACCGTCCGGAGAGATGTAGTGAGGGGGTTAGGTGGAAAAAAAAATCATATATTTTCACAAAGATTTTTTTTTTCATCAAAAGATGACCCACGTCATTTCGAAGGCCGTGGTCAAAAATAAAAGGGGAATCCCCGTCAAAACGGAGAAAATCCAACTTATGTGGGCATTCTGATCCGAAATTCCGACAAAAATTTTTGAAAATTTATTTTTTTCATCCCCTGCTCCAGCCGAACCGATTTTGGTCAATTTTTTTTTTTTTTTTTTTTTGCATTACGCGCTTACAAACGATGGGAGAAGCCTCTTCGGTAAAATAAATAAATAAATAAATAAATTGAAAATATTTTCTGAAAAGGGTGTCGGATGTAGAGAAGTTATTGTTTCCAGCACATCCTACCTGGTACCTTATTCGGGGGCTGAGGGTAAAGATTTAAATTTCAAATCTTTTTGTTGCTAAAATCCCAGCAATGGACCACACTTGGCTAAACATTCCATAATCATCATCATTCCATAAAATGTGTTAATAGGGAGCAAAATATTGAAAAACATCAATATATGTGAGTGTGACAAAGAAACGTGGAAGGTGGTTGTAGGATGTGCTAGAAACAACAACCAAATCTTCCTTAAATCACATACCTTTTCGTCTGAAAATATTTTCAAATTTTTAGAACTTTCCCCCTTTTTTTTTTTACCGAAAAATTGGCAAAAATCGGTTCGGAGGGGGGGTGAGGGGGGATAAAGGTGAAAAATATCATAGGTTTTCAAAAATTTCTTTTTCATCAAAAGCTTCACCTCATCATTTATTTGCAAGGCAGCGGTGAAAAAAAATTGAAAAATCCAACTCATGTGGGCGTCCTGATTCGAAACTTTATGTTCTTAACGCTTAGCACCAATGATCTTAAGATATCCAGTCGTGACCATAGTTTATCTAGGACTACATTATCCAATATCTTTAAAAAAAAAAACGATAGTATTTGTCTTGAAGGAGATTTGGTTGCTATATCTAACAGGTCGACCAATATCGTGATACGATGCAATTGTTGATAATAATAATGATGATGATGATGATGATGATGACGACGACGATTAGCACCCTCTCCATCAAGTCAGCCCACGCCATACAAAAATGTCCTATTGTTTTTAAAAAAACCTGGGCGTGGTTTGAGAGACATTGTTGCTATTTATAGAAACCACGTACAGCTTGGCCTGTGTATATAGTAAACCACATACAAGTAGCAACTCAATTGCCCATTGTCATCATCACTTTACGTTCGCTTTCCATTGTAGTAAAAGTTAAGCAGGTCGCCATTGTTCGAATTTGTTCATATTCGTAGTTACTGCCTTCCTGGATTTGTTGGAGGACCGCATCTCGCACTTTTCTTTTTGTCTTGATTTATACGACCGGATGTCTTTTCTAACACCAACTACATTACTGGTGCATTTTATCGTGACACCAATATTAGTGAGGTATCCATGTCCTCGGCCAGTCTAAAGAGATTTCTTGACCTTGCTTTGTCTCCTCTCGTTCACCAATCACTTTACAGAGTGTAGTAGAAGTATTTGATCATGGTATCAGCAAAGGCATAAGTAGCCTCACTATTGTATTGTATCTCTAAACTTTCAATGCAGTGTAATGAAGAAGGTGAATGGAAGAGTGAGTGACAGAGAGGGAGCGAGCTGTGACAGAAGGGCGTAGATGAATGCATGAAGAGAACAAGTGTATGAAAAAGAAACTGAGGAAGACACTTGTCCAAGGGGCCACGCTGTAGGATTGAACCCGAACAAATGTGGTTGGGAAGCAAGCGTCTTCAATAAAAGATACTTTCATTTGTTTCCGTCACTAGGCTGCAGCTGTGCTGGAACACAAACCTGAAGTTTAGTCGAACAAAACAACAAATTTTAGTACTTATCTTATCGGTGACTTTAACTAAACAGTTAAGCTACGGGGACATAAATAAACCAACAACGATCGTCAAACGGAGTGGGAGGAAAAACACATATATGTATACATATACACGACGAGCTTTCACATAGTTTCCGTTCACCAAATTCACTTACAAGGCACTGGGTGATCCGGAGCTATAGTCAAATTCCCTTACCCACGGCTCCCACTGTGCCTACGATGCCGCGCAGTGGACTGAACCCAAAACCATGCGGTTGCAGAACGAACTTCTGAACCACACAGCCATTCCTGTGCAAATATAAAATATGTGCAGGCGTGGCTGTGTGGTAAGAAGCTTGTTTCTCAGCTATATGGTTCTGGGTTCAGACCTACTGCGTGGCATCTTGGTAAAGTGTCTCCTACTATGGCCTCGGGCTGACCAAAGCCTTGTGAGTCGATTTGGTAGATGGAAACTGAAAGAAGCTTGTTATATATATATATATATATATATATATATATATATATATATATATATATATGTGTGTGTGTATGTATGTATGTATCTGTACGTATGTGTGTGTGTCTTTGTGTCTGTGTTTGACCCCCATAACCGCTAAACAACCGGTTTTGGTGTGTTTACGTCCCCGCAATCTAGCAGTTCAGTAATAGAGTACTAGGCTTAAGAAATAAGTCCTAGATTCGATTTGTTCCATTAAAACCCTTCAGAGTGGTGCTCCAGCATGGCCGCAGTTAAATGACTGAGACACGTAAAAAAAGAAGAATATTTTCTACATCTTTTTGTACTAGAACGAAAACTTGGCCTGTTGACTTTCTAATTCCTATAATATCGGAATTTGTTTTAAAAAATACAAGTAATAATCGATTATAAGTAATAATCGAAATAATTGCTAAATGTCGTTCAACCGTGACTATTTCATCTATTTTTTTTATCCCTGGTGTATACATTCAACTTCTAAATGTTTCTCGCCTTTTAAGACGATAATAGTTTCCCCACATTATTTCGAATATGCGTCAGTAGTTGTTGAAACTTAGGTCATCCAAGTATTAGCAACTCATCATGGGAGGAACTATTTTATATACACTACATTTTTTTACTCAGTGTCATTTATAACACTGCACATTCCTTTCCAGTGATAAGGAACTCCCATCCCAACCCCACTTGTAATACACCTTCAATGCACAAGTATCAACCATAGGCAGCCTATTTATCTCATAACCGGACCTACATGGCTGCCATAAACAAAAACCAATGGAGCATCCTAGTTTTTTTTTTGTCTGTGCAGTATCACAACACTTATCAAAGAGATAGTCCTATATATTACGTCCTTTAGTCATGAATAATAGACAATCTAAACGCTTAAATTCACTAAAATCTATGATTCGCGCAGAGACCCACATACATAACATTACTTAAACAGTATTGATAAAAGAACAATATTGAGATTATTCTTTAGAGCTAGAAAAATTTTCAGCTTTAATTAGTTTCTGGCCTGCTTCCGTTGGTGGCTAATGAGCCCTGCTCTTGACAAGCATACACGACTGCAAACATTGCAGACCAAGCTTTCCCCATTCACTATACGAGCCGTGCGCTTTCGCGCAGCTCGCTTAAGTTCTTCATGCTGGATACGTGCTCTCTCAAAAGTGTCGATCTCCTCCTTAACCTGCTTCCTCCATCCGTGGCGATGACAGGCATTGTTCTCCCAGTCCCGGCCTATAACATGCATATATATATACATACAAACATACATACATACACACATACATACATACATACATATATATATATATATATATATATATATATATATATACATATATATATATATATATATATATATATATATATATATATATATATATATATATATATACGAGGAATGTATGAAAAGTCTTGAGCCTCAAAAAAATAAAACATAGTACAAGACTTCAAGGCTCAAATGTTTTCATACACCCCTCGTATATATATATATATATTATTTTGTTTAAAAGAGTTCCAACACTGTCTGTTAAAGTCTGTCATACCGGCCATGATGAAATACTACAAAGTATAGAAAATATGAAATACCACAAGGAATATAAATAAAACATAAAAAACAGACAGTGTTGGAACTCTTTTAAATAAAATAATATATTCCTCTATACACAATCATACAAAAAAACCCCCCTTTTTTTGCATTTATTTTTACTCGCATATATATATATATATATATATATATATATATATATATATATATATATATATATATATATATATGCATATATAATATATAATATATGCATTTTGGTGTTAATTACTGGTACTGCATCACCAGGGTAAAATTCAACTACATTTTGTGCATACTAAAAATAGCCTAAATTTTGAACTTTTGAACTTTTCTTCTTTACCGACACTATGCAGTCTCTATAGAGACATATAGAGGATTTACCGAGTATAGTAAAGTCAACCAACTGGAGCTCATCTACATTCACTGAGGTTAGCCAGCATTGTTGACCGATAAAGCGAACACGGTGTGTGTGTGTGTGTGTGTGTGTGTGTGTGTGTGTGTGTGTGTAATATAATAAATGCGAATGTCTGTGTGGCGGTGTGGCACACTTTTTCAACTTTATTCCCAGACGCCATAGTTCAATATATCATACCATTTTGGGATCAGGCTGACTCCGTGAGTAAATTAAAAATATTCCGGGCCGATTCCCAAACCGCAATCCTGAAATTTTGAATTCCCAAGTTTTCATTACTGCGATTGTTTTCGGCGATTTATTTTACGTGAAAACTTCATGGAAAACATAAAAAATGTAAGTATCTGTTATAGTGACTTCATTTAATAACTATCGAATAATTATGGGCATAACTACAAATGTATACCCCCACCGACTTTGTTGCCTTATAAATTCCATCTATATCTATAAAATTCACTGTCTGTGCGAATGTGTGTGTGTCCCCCCTCTATGCACGATCAAACCGCTGAATCAATCTACTAAATTTGGCATGAAGGTTTTTCATTACTCGGGGAAGGTTCGGGGAGGGTCAAATTTTGACCTTTGCCTGTATAGGGGCTGTAGTGCCCCACCACGTCTACGACTCTGCCAATTTTTTTTTTTTTTTTTTTTTTTTTTTTCCAGTGGATCTCTATGTTTTCGGTGACGGAGATTCCGAATATGCAAAAAACCATATTTTCAAAATTTTAAATTCCACACTCCACAAATTAAAAATTTTAAACTTTTTCAAATTCTTTTTTTCAATCTACGTGGACAAATACGGAGATTAAGAATATGGGGAAAAAATATTTTAATTTAAAATTTTCTATTAAGAACTCCAAAATTGATCCACGTATCCCTCGTCACCCCATCCCGTTGTCTGAAATGAAAATGAAAATGAACTGCTAAAAATAAAAGCTAAATGTCTGGAAAATTTCTGTTTATGTGCGCGCATGCGCAACAATTTCTACAGTTTATGCGAATGAACAGAGAAAGTAAACAGAAATATGTTTTACATACCTGTTGTATACGTCGGTTTTCTTTTTTCGCTTTAAAGGTAAACGATTCTAATAGAAGCAAATACGATATTGAATAATTTTCCGTCATACGTCTACGACCCCCACATCTTTTTTTAAGTAAAGATAAACGCTTTTTAATTGTGATAATGAAACAAATGGTTTAGTCCTTACCGCCAAAATCAATTTCTCTTGCAAAAGAGAGGGTGACATTTTCTCTCTTTTTCAATATTTAATCAGAAGAGAGAATGTGTTGTTACCAAAAGCGTTAAATCTTTACTAACTTGATTGAACTGTCATTGAACCAGGATTTTTAATTTCATTTGATACACACTTTCCTATCATTTACAGCGTTGGCCAAAAGTCACCTGACAGTAAATAAAAAAAAATCATTCAATTCTAGGATTAAAACAAAAAATTGTTTTTTGTGGCACTTCGCTAATAAATAGACAAATGTTGAAAAAAAAAACGGTGATTTTAACTCACAGCATTCAATTATTAAACATTCATAATTGGAATGAATAAATAAAATTGAATATTAAGTATTTATGGAATTTTGATTTACTGTCGGGTGACTTTTGGCCAATCCTGTAAATAGAGAATTGCAAACATGGCATATAAAGATAACTTATTTTAATAGAATTTTTATGAGTACATTTCCGTGAATGTTTTTCTTGCGCTCTACCCCCCCCCCCCCCCCCACACACACACACAGACCTGCACATATACGCACGCGGATACACATGGACGAAGTCTCATTTTGGGAGTATATTAAAGAATTTATTATTTTGGAATGAAGAACACAAATATAGGTGCTGAGCCAGTGACTAAACTTGTAGAATTTTGTTGGGATTAATCCAATGAATTGACAGCAAGGTATGTAAGAAGTACTTTTCTGAAACGAAATTTCTGTGTACTGTCCTGTCCCACGCGCATTCACACTAACACTTTCACACAAAGGTTGGTTGATAATAAACATAAAAATTTGGTAATTATTTACAATAACACCATATTCGCTAAATACTAACACTGACTGTAACCCTAAACCATAAATTTGTTTACATCAGGGCCAGCGCTAAGCCCCTGCAACCCCTGCGGTCTCAGAGAGTCTCCGCGAAGAACTGGAATTACTATAATGTAAAACTTAAAATTTGATGTTACACACAACTTATGTAATTTTCAGAAGAAAAAAAAACAGTAAGGTTTCTAAATAACGAAAGGTCTTCATACGGACGCACCACGGTGATAACTCTTGTTACATTGATATAACTCATTCGTTCATTCGGTCCTTTAGGCAATATACACTGTAGGATATCTTTCAATTTATGCGATAAACTTTATAAATTTTAAAGATCAATATTCCCGTGACATAAGTATGAGATATCGACATGAGTTTTTCAAATAATTGTTTGTGGAATGGACCTAATAAAATTAGCTAGAGTACACTCGATATTTCATATTCAAATCCGATGTGACTATTCCTATTTGGATAAGGATTAGAAAATTTTATATCTTGATAAACTTCCAATATATATTTTGGATATTTTTGAACAATTCACCTTATTAACACTTGATATTTCACATTTAAGTCCGATGTGAGTATTTATTCTTTGATATGGATTGAAAAATATTATATGCTGATAACTTACATTACCTATTTTTAATATTTTTGGAACAACTCGACTTATTAACACTGGATATTTCAATTTCAAATCAGAAGTGAGTAATTATACTTGGATAGAGATTAAAAATATTGTATGCTGATAACTAACATTACATACTAGCCGGCAGGGGCTGCGAAAAATTGAAGTCGGCAATAGGTGGATTGTGCCGTATTGTCCCCTTCTATCAAAGATTTTCAAAGCGAACAAGAGGTCAGACATGGCTGTTTTTGGATTTCAGGAGGTAAACAAAAATGATGAACTGACATGCTACCAGATGGCACGCCACATTAGCAGCAATGAAGCAGCCGGAAAACTGTTTAACTTTCCGCTGCATGAACGGTATCCAACTGTTATCCATCTAGCTACACATCTAGAGAATGGCCAAAGAGTCTACTTTAATCCAGACAATCCACAATGACTCCACCAGCAACTTGAAGCTCCACGTTCAACAACATTGCCCGCTTTTTTTTTTTGAGCTTTGTGGCACAGATCCGTTTGCTTCCACTCTCTCGTACCAAGAAGTCCCTCAATATTACACATGGCTTACCAGATCCAATAAGAGGACAGCACAGAACAGACCAGGAAATTTTATGGGAGACATCCTATAACATCAATAATCTCAATGAGTATGTGACTGAGAATGAGCCAAAGCTTTTGACTGAACAACGGACAGCTTGAAATTGCATTATTCGAATGACTTAAGAGCATAAGGGTGGCCTATTCTTTTGAGATGCTCCTGCGGGCACTGGCAAGACGTTTTTGGTCAACTTTTTGTTAGCAAAAGTCCGTCTAGATGGGTGCATTTCATTGGCGGTAGCATCTTCTGGAATCGCAGCAACTCTCTTGACAGGTGGTCTAACAGTTCATTCTACTTTCAAGCTTCCCTTGAATTTAGTTAGCACAGAGACTCCAATTTGCAACATCTCTAAGACATCAGCATAGGCCAAGGTCTTGCAGCAGATGTGCTTGATTGTCATCGATGAATGCACCATGTCTCACCGTGGAGCACTTGTAGCTGTTGACCGTAGCCTAATAGATTTGAGAGGAAAGGACATTCTCATGGGTGGTATCACTGTAGTTTTGGCTGGGGATTTCAGACAAATTCTTCCTGTGGTCCAAAAAGGCACAAAAGTAGATGAACTAAAGACCCGTCTCAAGCAATCCTATCTGTGGAGGGAAGTGAACAAAAGTGCACCTGACAGTTAACATGAGGACCCTATTATTTGGTGGTCAAACTGCTGGGCTGTTTTCACGCGAGCTTTTGCACATAGGGAATGGGCAACTACCTTATGTCCACCAAATGCAACAACACAAGCTACCCTATGGTGAGATGGTACCAACTATCAATAATCTCAAAATGCATGTTTCCAAACATTCCATAAAGTTTAGCAACAGTCAATGGCTAATGATGCTGTCGACAAAACCAATTGGGATCTCTTGCAGCTGTTGCCAGGACAAGAACAGTCTTTCAAATCCATCGACACTGTCATTGATCAGGACCAAGCTGTAGTTTCTCTAACTGAGTTCCTGAACTCTCTACAGCCATATGGGATGCCACCTCACAACTTAACACTTAAAAATGGAGCTCCATTCATGCTGCTCAGGAATCTGGATCCACCTCACCTGTGCAATGGCACCAGACTGGTGCTGAAAGCGATGTCACCCCTGTCCTAGAAGCAGAAATTATCACTGAAAAATATAAGAGTGGGGATGCCTTCATTCCACGATCCCGTTAATCCCAATGGACCTCCCCTTTGAATTTAAACGGTTCCAGTTCCCAGTGAAACTAAGTTTTGCTATGTCGATAAACAAATCTCAAGGTCAATCTCTCAAGGTTGTTGGACTTAACCTTCCTTCTCCTTGCTTCTCTAATGATCAATTATATGTAAGATGTTCACGAATTAGAAATCCCAAAACTCTTTTTATTTGCATCCCAGTTAAAATACACGCTGAAAAAAATGGTATATTTGAAGTTCTACAAAATTAAACTGTGATTGATTTCAGTATTTGGTTTAATAACTTTATTTATACTCACGTCATCTGATGGATTTTTTCTGAAAATATATTTTTTATCAGAATAATATATCTATTTCCTCTAACATTCTTTAAACTTCCGAGCAACGCCGGTTACTTAGGCTAGTTATGTATAAAATCATCTATTGTTAATCAGTATACGAACTTACAAACAAAGTTTTGCAGGACCTTCAAGACTGCATGATCAACAACTTTAAATGTATTTACGTTAGTTTTTTGGTTCAATTGTCCTGAATAAACATAATAAATTATTAAATGAGAGAACACGGAATATGGAAATACACACTTACAAACATACACATACACACACCCACACACTCATTGACTCACTCACTCACTCACAAACACACATTACCAAAATCCTAATGGCGAAATAACGGAAGGCAGAAAATATGCTCGATGGTTTATCCTCAAACTGGAAACCCGGGACAAAAACTTGCTTACAACAGAGTGAAATCCGCTCAAGAAATTCAAGAGATATAAGGTGGTGTTAAACCATACGAAAGATGCTGTCTACCACCAAGGAGTAGGTCCAGCTCACAAGACAAACTTCCAAGTAGTTTTTGTGTATCTAATTTCAATTTCAACGTTCGGATCAATTTGAGGATACGACGCAAAACACGTCTAAAGTGCCGCGTGGGAGCGAACACGGTACCACGTGGTTATAAAGCAAACCCTAACCACTTAACCATACTTTTTTCTCAAAATGATATTGTGTGCCATTTATGCCTTCCTCGAAACATCCACCAGCGCTGTAAATTAATGAGATTATGTTTGTGGATTGAAACTGAATTTTACTTCACCACACTATACCGTAATACATCATATAAACAGCCATTATTGTAAACTAATTCAATACGATTCGGATTTTTTTAGTCCGTGTAGTTGATACGGTAAATTATTGAAAGATTATTTGTCTTAATGTTGTCTTTTCCGCGCCGCATAAATATTCAGTCATCAAACAGACATAATGACGTGAATTCATTTCGCACTCTTTGATCGTGTATGACGTAATCAACAAGCTGAATGGAAATGACAATACGTTTCAAATCTTATCAAAACAAGAAGAAAAATGAAGGAACTGCACGAAGGAGTCTAATCATAACCAACTAACGAAACTTCCCGTAATCATATCTGGGCAGCTTGCTTTGATAGAAGTATAAGACTATGTCAATGGAAGTATATACAGATGCATATCGCGAGATAATGTTTATGACGAATGCCTACTACACTTACTCACTTCACACTTAGCATGTAGGGGACCTGAAGTCCAATAAGTCAAGTATTATTTTAAAACAGGAAGCTGACGCATTTGTCTCTTTTTGGATTGGGAAATACGACTGTATGCAATAAAGTATTATTGTTATTATTATTATTATTATTATTATTATTATTTTGTAATATATGAACGTGCGAAAAAATATCTAAAAGATACAACAGCCTGCTATATAAATTATCTAAATTTCAACTCTGGAAATTTCTCAGTATCCGGTTGTCTTTGATTTGCTTCTTTTCTCTCCCCTCTCCCGCTCACATGCCTATTAAAAGAAGCTGATTCGATTAAGTGATGTTTGATTCCAGAACACTTAAAGAAATTTTGATGATTCTTTACAAGACCAGGAAACAATATTTTCATGACAATATTTATCAGAATATTGAATTTCAAATATCAGACACCAACTTAACTGGGGGCTAAGATCTCTTTTTATCTCTAAATCAAAAATTACAGAATCAACAAATGTAATAGAAGTGGCAATGCTGTTTAAGCCTAGAAGTATCATTTTATTTGGAAGTCGGGCCTTTTTTTAATGCAAGCACCGTTACTTAAACATTCTTATATGTGGGTGTGTGCGTATACATAATTTATATAGAGAGAGCACGTATATGTCTTACTACTAAATATGTATGCTTTTAGAAAATTTATTCTATATTGAGCAATTTCATATAAATTTTCTTCATATAACAGTTTCTTCTGATTAAGTACAAAAATGTCAGTTTTTCTCTACATTTATCCATTCCAAGCAGTCATAAATTCAACCTCGTGACAGCTGGCCACAAAAGTGTTCCGTATTTTTACGCTGCCTGATGAGAGATGTTGTTCTCAAAACAGAAAGTTCTGCAGACGAAAAATTTTTACGGGGTAAGATCATGCATTGTATCAGAAGTTAGTTCTTTCTGTAATAATATATTGCAAATGCCTGATTGAAACGAAACCACAGAAACTTGGATACATTGCTTATTAGAAGTACGTTCTCCTAGCCACAAAAGGTGCTTCAAATCATCGGTATATACGAACTTCACTGAAAACATGATAGTTGTAAACTTCAAGACTCAAACTGTATTTTGTTACAATAAACGTGTAAGTACGATATTTTCTCTTTGGCTAACTATGTATTTAAAACAAAGAGCCATTACAGCTCATTATAATACAGAACATGAAACAAAATTAAATATAAAAATATTAGTTGGTTGCACGACTTTATAAAGAACTCCTCTAACAATTAGAACATTAGCTATTTAAGTTTTATTAAAAGCAAAATACAAATCAAAATTAGCATACAGATACAACAATACAACTCCCGTGAATAAATTGAAAACAATTGCTAATTGCTGGAAATAACTAGAAGATAACAGCAATAACGTTAACAATATAATTCCAATTATATTGCAACACATTACAAAAATAATGTAACAGCAAAAAAAAAAAAGAAAAAACATCTCGAACAACTACTTTATCAAAAAAATAAGCCTAAATTGTTCTAGAAATGGTGATGGATCTCTTTCATTTTAAACTAAACATAAAGGACAAATAAAGAAATAGGAGAAAAAATGAAATACAGTCATATCTTCAGTATAAACATGTTTGAAAGAAAAATGTTTTCCCTATGTAGTGTGGTTATGAAGAAAGGCTTGTTGTAAGTACGTATATATATATATATATATATATATATATATATATATATATATATACATATATATATATATATATATATATGTGTGTGTGTGTGTGTGTGTGTGTGTGTGTGTGTGTGTGTGTGTGTGTGTGTGTGTGTACATCATTTATTGTTACATTAAATTAGAAGGTGTTCATGCAATAGACGAAGGGTAAATTTTATATGAAACTATGTATATTACATCAAAAATTCACATTTAGGATGATTTTTACAAATCAATGCATATTCTTGTTGCCTTGTTGCCGCGGTATGTTTCTTCATCTATCGCACCGGGCTGGATATATAGCTGTGAGAACAGCTTTGAGTTGAGAGAAAACTCCACTCTGATTTCACTCTGCCCTTTTCGCACTAAAAAGAGCTGCATTTGTAGGGCTTGTTAATCCCTAAATACACAATCACGGTCTCTCTCTCTCTCTCTTTCCTCTTCCCCCTCTCTCTCTCTCTCTCTCTCTTCCCCTTTCTCCCCATCTCTTTTCCCCTCTCACTCTCTCGCTTTCCCTCCCTCACACGCACACACACGTCGCATGTGCGCATGTGAAAAAGAGTACAAATTGCGACAGCCATGTCTGGAACGCCTTTCATCATACATCTTGCTCAATTAGATCCAACTAGGAGTACATCAGCAACAAGAACATATTCCAGATGTTAAAAATGTTTTAATGTTCAGTGAGAGACGCATAATAAAAATTGTGAACAGTTGCTATAATAGTACGATCATTAACGAGACCAGAAGTGGATTGATGTAACGGTGTCAACGATGTATTAATAGGGATCACTGAATAATGCTGAAACTGAGATTAATATCAACAGTCAATTCCCTGTGTTTAATGAATATATATTTAGTATCGCTGTTAAATTACGTAGTTGTGGTTAAACCATGCAACCGTCGGCAGGGACGAAGATCGAACTGACAACTTTCACCTTTCTTTACTTTATTCTTCCAAACCAACCCTTACATGGACAGTGCGCAGCTAGGACCTTCAGTACTGGATTTCACCATCACTAAAGATTTCTACTATTGAAAGCGTATCCTCAGCATACCAATGACTGTATCACAGTGGTTGTCTTCCTCTCTAGGAACAGAATATACTTCAGCCCTTCTTACAACTACTAACCCTCAACAAAGCTCAAATGAGAACACACGTAGGATAGTATGTTGAGGCATCCTAGATTGCATGCCCCAAAAGATCAACCAACTGATTGATATGAGGTACCTCACCAACATACTCCAGCATCTGGACCACTGTGAAGAGTGCCCTTTCTTGTTGATTGTCTATGCTTTGGTTCTTGAGCCATTATTAAGTAGCTTTCCACTCGAGCAGATACGCAAAAAGATGATGTCGGTATACACGGATGACATGACTTTCGATGTATGCAACACCGCATATCTTTCCTGCTCATCGGCCAATACACTTCAACCGGTTCAGTGTGGTATACGAATCTCATTGTGTCATCAATACCTGGTGGCACCTATCTTCTCTCCAGGTATGGTGGGTCATTTGCTTCTCTGTGATATGTTCGTCGACCTTTGTTGTTGTTGTTGATGTTGTCGTTGTCGACTTTGTCGCCGTTTATGATGAGCAGAAGACTGCAATGCATATCTAGAGAAAGGTTTAGTTTAACCATGTTTGATGGTGTAGGATGGAAAACTTTCTTGTTACACGTAGGGAAATAAAATCCACTTGAAAGCTTTCTCCCCAGAGGAGAAAGTAAAGGCACAAGATGAAAGAGGGCAGTGAACAACAGCAAAGGAATTGCAACTATAGAAGCAAACCTCAGAGGTTGTTTCTAAAGCAAGGATAAAAGGGTAAAGACCCCCTTCGGTCATGAATGACTATGGATGCACCTAGAAAATTACCCCCACAAGGCAGAAGTCTGGGCAAGGTTGTTTTATGGAAGACTAGCAGTTGCCCATGCATACCAACCTCCCCTCTCCTTCCCACCAATGTTATCCAAAGAAAAGGCTAAGGCCGATACAGTTTAGCACTAGTAATGACGCAACTCATTTCTACAGCTGAGTGAACTGAAGCAGCGTGAAATAAAGTGTCTTGCTCAAGAACACAACACAGATTCCGGTCCGGGAATCGAACTTACTACCTCATGATTGAGAGCCCGACGCTCTAACCACTGAGTCATGCGCGTTGACTTGTTTCTAGAGCACCACCAGACAAAAATTCAAAGATAGTCAACATGAGTGGTTCTCAATAATTTTTTACCTATGGACCCCTTTGATTACTATTTTATTCCATTGCGACCCCATAGCCATTCCATGTTTAAAAACTAGTTTTATAGATGCTTCTTTCAAAATGGCCGGAAACATGTTAAACTATGTAAAACATTAGATAAAGAAACAGCTGTTTCTTGCAATAAATACATCTAAAGCAAACTTTTTTTCACGAGCACTTAAAATACTATTGTAGATCACCAATTTTTCTATTTTGCTTGCGTAAACACCCAAAAATCTTATATGGACCCATAGACTCCATATGGATCCCGATTGAGAACAACTGATTCACATTAATCGGTGATGAACTAAACATTATACTGATTACAAAGGACTGCCAAGCCCTGCTTAATGAGAGACATTTAATAAAAACTACGTTTGCGTCCACGAACAATTGGCGATGGTTACAACCAAGAAATTGGGCTTTCTATTGGCTGGCAAGAGATAAAAATAATCATAGGAATATTTGAAGAGCCCAGTTTGCAAAACTTGATTCAATCTCGGTAATACATATAAATAAATACACACGCACACACACGCATGCACACACACGCGCACACACACACATACATACATACATTGTTGGCACTCCGTCGCTTACGACGACGAGGGTTCCAGTTGATCCGATCAACGGAACAGCCTGCTCGTGAAATTAACGTGCAAGTGGCTGAACACTCCACAGACACGTGTACTCGGGGATATTCAGCGTGACACAGAGTGTGACAAGGCTGACCCTTTGAATTACAGGCACAACAGAAACAGGAAGAAAGAGTGAGAGAAGGTTGTGGTGAAATAATACAGCAGGGTTCGCCACCATCCCCTGCTGGAGCCACGTGGAGCTTTAGGTGTTTTCGCTCAATAAACACTCACAACGCCCGGTCTGGGAATCGAAACCGCGATCCTATGACCGCAAGTCCACTGCACACATACATACATACATACATACATACATACATACATACATACATACATACATGCACACACACACACAAGTAACACAAATATAGACAACCAGCTCACTCTGGTAGTGTGATGTCACCTAGAATATAACCGGATCCAAAACTACATAGTTAGGAAGATTGCATGTGCGTGTGTATGTGTGTGTGTGTGTGTTTGTGTGTGTGTGTGTGTGTCTGTCTGTCTACACACGCATAAACGTTCATACATGTTGATATGTGTGTGTGTGTGTGTGTGTGTGTGTGTGTGTGTGTGTGTGTAAAAAATACATTAAAAAATACAAATGGGACAAGAACGCAAAACATTCAGACAGTTAGGTGATACAAGAAAGGGACAACAAAACATCAAGATAGACGATACAAAGAAAACAAGGACGGGTCATTCGGAGTTTTCTTTCCTCAGTCGAGTTCCAGATTATCTTCGCAATTTCAGCTAGTTATACTCGAGATTGCTCCAATCTGGCCAGCCCCAAGGAAAATTTAAGCTAAGAGCATTAGATTCCTTGGAAGAAAGCAGCGAATGTATACGAAAACAAGGACGGAAAAAATGGAGAAGGTTACACAAATACAAATAACAGGACATAACAACAGGTGTCTTTCGACTAAGGACGAATTAAATTAAGCTGGCGTGCGTGGAAGTAAAGCCTTACGGCAGGAATACAGGACTTCACAGGCACAGGGAAGAATATAGATGTTGCATGGGTGGTAGTCGAACCAAGAAAGAAAGATCAGGCTTGGCCGAACACCGGTCACGTGGAGGAGAGAAGAGAGAGAGGTAGAGGTAGAGGGACAAAAGAAATAAGGAGAGGCGAGAAAATATGACAGGGACACAGTGAAGTGTAAAGAAGAGAGAAAGTGAGCATGAAGAGAAGGCAATGAAATGTGAGAGAGGAGGAACGAAAGAACGAAGAGTGGAATGAATGAAGTAAGCGTGAAAGGGCTGATAGAAAGAATGAAAGAATAAAAGAATAGAGTCGTACAAGATTTAGATAAATATTTACTTACATTTAAGAGACCAAAGTGTACGTACGCCGCTATATATATACGCTGAAGCATCTCTAGGTAGAATGTGGAGGAGTTCATGGTTTATTTTATCAATGCTTTCATTCCGAGGTGCTAAAATAGCTTTCTCTGCGAACCAAGCTATGTGTTTGAAGTTATCTTATAATGTGGGAAATATCTTTTCTTTAAGCTCGGCCAATTTAGACATCATGTGCCCATATTGCATTACATGCTGCTGCAGGGTGTTATTCAACGGTAAGGCGCCATTTCCAATTTGTAGAAGTTGATGAGAGAATTCCTCATTGTAGAGATGAGCTCGCATATTCTTCTTTATGTATAGGCGAAGATTTCAAATATGCATAGATCTCGTCGTCAACTCGTGTACCCCTTGGTATGATTGGTAATATTTGAAGGAAATCCCCTGCAAGGACAACAGTTCAGCCCCCCCCCCCAATATTGACAGTATTGTTTCTAATACCCCTTAGTGACCTATCTAGGGCTTCTAGTGCACCACGGTGTGCCATCGTGCATTCATCCCAGACAACAAATGTAGTTTGCAGCAGAACTTCCACCGTCGGTGATCGGTTTGAAATATTGCACATTTGGGCATCCGTTGAAGTTAAATTGAAATGCAATTTGAACGTTGAGTGAGCTGTTCGTCCACCGGCTAACAAAGTTGCCGCTATCTCTAATGATGCGACTGCAATCGCTGTTTCCCATCTGCCTTATTTTTGCCAGAAGTAAATTAAGTAGAAATGTTTACCCCATCCCTCCTGGTGCACCAATAAAGAAAAGACGTCCTTCTTGCAAGGTAGACACTACTATTTTATTGAAAACAGACCTTTGTTCAGCTTGCAATAATGGTTCACTTTCATCAAGTTGCCTTTTCAGGGCATCCAGATCGTATGCTCTTTCTCGAGCGACTTCCCTTGAAAGGCCGTGATGTTCAGCTGAAGGTGTTGGAATACCATAGTCGGATAAGCTTTTGCCCCCTATGGAATTAAGCATGTCTTTTAAATGCCGTTATGCTTCAGTGTAGATAACGTCCGAGTAGGAGACACTTGGCACATGCAACCGTCGAGTTTCATGAAGGATGTCTTCAGATAGGCTGTCTTTGTGGTTTTCCCGAAGGTGTAGTGGATTCGGTAAATCGCAATGGTACAACATGATGGCGAAGAATTTTCTTAATTGGTAAGCTGTGCATGCGGTTGCTGTGTCAGAAAGAGCTAAACTCCAGTAACCGCCATCTTCGAGAAAATGTTTCGCAAATCAAGTAGTTTACTATTTTAAGGTCTTTGAATGACGTTGGTCCAGGAACTTTGTGGAGGAGCATCCGGAGACAGTAGCATTCGATCTAGAGCATTACTTTTTTATGTGTGGATGCCCTTCGACGATTACACCAAGCTTTCTCCTCTTCCACTTCTTAACTTGGTTATTCCAGGTGTAATACTTCGGTACGTCTGGGTAGAGGATGGTCGCGGCGAATGCGTCACATCTACACAGGTCAAAGAATGCTGTGAGAGTCGTTGCCTGTGACACAAATATTTGTCTTCTAACTTTTTCGGGATTCAGTGGATAAAAATAAAGTCTTTTGCTATTTTCTAAATGAAAAGAGAGGTGGACGACTGTGTGATATCTGCCACGGATGGGGAAATGAAGGAGTCTCCAAGCAGCTTCATTACTGTTTACATAATGGTCCATTAGATATTGGTGTACCTCATTGGTCCTACCAGCATCTGAAAGGCCAACGACAGCCATGTCGGACCCTTTGTTTATATATTTGCATACATACTTGATGGAGTGGACAGAATTGCCCTGCAAGTGGATGTAAGATTCAGCATGAAGTTTTGTTGGCTATTTTTTATCTAAAGAAGGCGCTCACTCTCCACTTTAGCGTACATGTCTGCCATAAACTACTGGGAAAGGTCACGACATTGGAGTAAGTGGCTGGCCGGCTCACGAACCATGATCATGAAGGAACATTTAAGATGGAAGACACAGCAATTTGAAGTTGTGCATTGTATAATTTCATTTTTTAGTAACGAATGAAGAGATGTGGAAAAATTCATGTCAATTTGTGTATCGTTATACCGTTATTATGAGAAGAAGCGGTAAACTCTCAATGATTTGGCTGTTCTGTGTTGATAAGCGTAATCCATTCTGTTAGCTGATATATAGTAGAGTACTGGCGTAATGGAAGTTATTGTTCGTCTAGAAGTGAAGTGGGGAGGGAACAATTTGCATGAAAGTGATTTATGTTTTTAAGAAGGATCACAAACTATGTACAGTTTCATCGAATAATAAAGAGGTTAATGTGATTTTGCCCAGAAATCACGTTTTCAAAATTATAATTTCCCCCCTTCCCACTGAAACTTCCTAATTTCTAACTGTTTTTCGAATTTTGTTTTTTATCCACGTGGAAAAATACAGAGATTACGAATCTAGGAAATATGATTTGTTTTTGGAAGTTTAATTTTTTTGAAAGAAATACTGAATGCCCCTTCCCCCACCTCGATCACCCATCAGCTACCTGCTTTCGGGCGAAATGCAAATCTCTTGTATGGAAAACATAGGAATGTGTGTAAATTGAGAAAAGAAATAAGGGGTGGGTATGCAAATGTCATCTTGGACATGCTAGAAACAACAGTTGAAGGATATGATTTCTGAGATAACTTCCTTGTAAGTTTAAATGGAAGATCAGGTTTTGAATACGCTCATCACAAACAGGAACGATATCTGAGATAACTTCCTTGTAAGTTTAAATGGAAGATCAGGTTTTGAAATATGCTCATACAGGAAATACACAATACAGGAATGATCGAATAGGAAAAGGTAATTTCCATAGGATTTGAGCTGTAATTTAGCGCACAGCAAGAAATATCATAATTCATACAGAACTTTAACTCCGTGTGTGTGTGTGTGTGTGTGTGTGTGAATTTATTTTTGCATACCTTTCTTAATTCCAAAAGAAGGAAATAAAGTTAGTAAAGTTGTAACATGTTGACAGCACAAGGTCTCCGTACATTATAATGAAAAAGTGAAAGAGAGAGATAATGCCTAATTCTATGCAAGCGTGAAACATGGGACGAAAGTGAAAATGACCCAAATATTATGCGATCCGACCTCGTTTCTGGGGTTCTCAGCGTCTCCTTCTCTCCCGCTTTCCTCCTCTCTTTGTGCCGGCTTTCTTTCACCTTCACCTATAGAACATACATACAGTATCAAATTTCTGTCGGCTTTCTTTCACTTTCAACTATAGAACATACATAAGATATGAAACATCAGCGTCTCTCTCTCACCTGCTGTCCGTGTCTTTCAACTTCGCCTATAGAAACTTGTTTTCTGTTTCTGTTTCTTTCTCTTGTCTCTCTGTCTTTTTCTCATTCTGTGTTTTTCTTGCTCATTCCGTAAAAATTTATTTCTTTATGCTTTGAAGAGAGCAGAAATTGAAAGATGTATGTACTTGTATATGAAATGGACGTGTGTGTGTGTGTGTGCGTGCGTGTGTGAGAGAGAGAGAGAGAGAGAGAGAGAGTGAGTGAGTGAGTGAGTGAGTGAGTGAGTGAGTGAATGAAGGTGTATGTCGTGATGATGGATGTCTTTTAAAGTACACACTCATACAGAAAATGTGACGTCGTCGTCGTCGTCGTATAAAATGTTTACGATAGTTGAACTTATGGAAAAGATTATAATGTTAAATTTTTGTAATGCAAATATGTGAATGAAAATAAAGTTTAGTTGGCAGCCGAAATAGCACTGAATCTTTTGATAACCCATACGTCAAAATCGGCAACTCGGTTTTGGAATGCATAAGGAACATACGCACACACACATACATACAAACTCTCTTTTAAAGATATATATATATATAGTATAGATATAGATAAGTATATGTCTATAAGTATATGTATGTATATATGTATATGTATATAGATAGATATTATAGATATACATAAGTATATATATATATATATTTATTCAAAAAAAGTTCATATATATATATATATATATATATATGTGTGTGTGTGTGTGTGTGTGTGTGTGTGTGTGTGTGTGTGTGTGTGTGTGTGTGTGTGTGTGTAAGGAACGACCGTGCGAACTCATAAAAGGAGAAATGGTGACGAATGGAAAAACAGAGGACTCCTTTTATTTAAACGCGTCGCACGGTCGAACACACAATTATATATCAATGATGATATACATAATATGTTATGCTACGATAACATAGATGACCAGTAATGAAAGACCACAACCGTATTAGATGAATAACAGAGATATTTATTGTGGCGTTAAAGATGTATGTTTATATGAGAGTGTGAATGCGACATATAAGAACATAATCAAAGACAGGCTGTCATACAAAGAAAAGTATGTATGTGAGTGATACATGTGTGTGTATGTGAGTTATTACAGCAAATAGAAAGAGTCAGTAAATAACACGTGAGCAATTATACCAGTTCTTGTGTACCCAATAGTATGAGTCTGTATGTGAAAGGAGGGAAGGCTGAGTGTGGCAGTGCTGATCACTAGTTGTGATGTCGTGGCATCGATGCCGGGCCGTGATTCTTGTTATACAGATGTTCGTCGCTGGCTGAGAACTCTTGTCTGTTTATTTACCGTGGTGAAGCTGAGTCACCTAACAGAATCGAAAAGAGAGATGTGTGCCGCGGTGGTTTGGTTTGGTGTACATATAAAGTCGTGTAGACGCTGGTGGGGATTGAGGCTGCTTGGTAGTAATCGTGTTGGTCATGGCGATGGTGCTGGTTAGTAGTCGTAGACTCATGTTGCTGATGCGGCGACGGCGGTGGTCATCGTTGGCTGGACGAAGCTGCTGAAGTGGTCGCTGGCTGCTGCTGCTGCTGCTGTCGTGTAGTACACGGAACAGTCTCTAAGAGAAACTGGACCGAGACAAATTGTTGGGTATGAGTTGATCTATTTAAGGCGTTAAGGGGGCTCCAAGACGGTAGTAGGAAAACACTATCACGTGACCATATTAAGGGCTGTGATTGGTCAGTTTGCATTCTGGCGGGAACGGTTAGAAGAAGTTGCCGATTCGAATAATGATCAGTCACGTGATGACAAGGTTGATGTTTTCCGCTACGTCCGCGTTTGTTTATATTTAAATGAGAAGAATGGCGATAGCAGTCTTGTATCTAATGGCGGTAGGTAGTTTTGTATGTAATGGCTATCGAGGTGTTAGTTTCACTACACTAGCCTCGCACCAGTCGGTCTGTCGAAGACAAACAGACGAAATAAAAAAGATGTTGTGAAAAAGACTGATAGAACGGTTGGTCTATTACTGGCATTTAGTCACCATTTTTGGAAAAGTTATGTGAACTTTTCACGTTGGGCTGTACAGATCAGAAGGGCTGTATGAACGAATCAACGTCAGGGGTCACCAATTGTAAGGAACGACCGTGCGAACTCAAAAAGGGAGAAATGGTGACGAATGGAAAAACAGAGGACTCCTTTTATTTAAACGTGTCACACGGTCGAACACAAAATAATATATCAAATGATGATATACATGATATGTTATACGACGATAACATTGATGACCAGTAATGAAAGACCACAACCATATTAGATGAATAACAGAGATATTTATTGTAGCGTTAGAATGTATGTCTGTGTGTGAGTGTGAATGCGACATATAAGAACATAATCAAAGACAGGCCGTCATACAAAGAAAAGAGTGTATGTGAGTGATACATGCGTGTGAGTTATTACAGCAAATGGAAAGAGAGTCAATAACACGTGAGCAATTATACCAGTTCTTTAGTACACTATAGGAAAAGTTCTGTATGTGAAAGTGAGGAGGCTGAGTGTGGCAGAGCTGATCACTAGTTGTGATGTCGTGGCATCGATGCCGGGCCGTGATTCTTGTTATACAGATGTTCGTCGTTTGGCAGAGCTTACCACTAGTTGTGTTTTGGCTTCGATGCCAGAGCCTTGAGGCCAGACGTTTATCGCAGGCTGAAATCTCTTGTCTGTTTATTATCGTGGTGAAGCTAAGTCACCTAACAGAATCGAAGAGAGAGATGTGTGCCGCGGTGGTTTAGTTTGGTGTACATAGAAAGTCGTGTTGACGCTGGTGGAGATTGAGGCTGCTTGGTAGTAATCGTGTTGGTCATGACGATGATGCTGGATAGTAGTAGTAGACTCTTGTTGCTGATGTGGCGACGGCGGTGGTCATCGTTGGCTGGACGAAGCTATTGAAGTGGTCGCTGGCTGATTGTTGCTGCTGCTGTCGTGTGGTACACGGAACAGATCTCAAAGAGAAACTGGACCGAGACAAATTTGCTGGGTATGAGTTGATCTATTTAAGGCGTTAAGGGGGCTCCCAGACGGTGATAGAAAAACACTATCACGTGACCTTATTAAGGGCTGTGATTGGTCAGTTTGCGTTCTGGCGGGAACGGTTCGAAGAAGTTGCCGATTCGAATAATGATCAGTCACGTGATGACAAGGTTAATGTTTTCCGCTACGTTCGCGTTTGTTTATATTTAAATGAGAAGAATGGCGATAGCAGTTTTGTATCTAATGGCGATAGGTAGAAGAGACGATAGGTAGTTTCACTACATATATATATATATATATATATATATATATAACTATATTAAATTCAACTACCGTTGAAAGTTAACAAAGTTTGCTTTAGAAGTGTTGAGATGTATTGAAAGATACAGATAAGGAAATAATTTTATTCTCAAACGCAGGATAATGCTAATAATATAGCATGAACAATATAAATTATCTATATTTTGCAGAAAAATATATACCGCTGTTCCTATGTTTACATTATACTCGTTTGCAGTTTCACTTCAACGCGACTTTGGTTTTGATCAACTTTCTTTCTCATTTAAGTACTCTGAAACACCGTTAACCATTTCCGTTTCTTTTCTTTTATTTTTATTTCACTTCTTGTATAGTGAGAGGTACAATCCACTCTAAGCTAACACTTACGTCAGAATAATTTTTCTATATACGTTTTATTAAATGTTTTCAAGACTGAATAAACAAATGTTTCAAATGTCAAGAAAGTCGATTACTCTGGAAATGGATAGTTAATGTACTAAATCAACTTGAAAAGTAAATAGTTCAACAGAAACTAGGAAATACTTAAACATACACGGAACAACTGTTTGAAAAATTAACAGAAACGAAATAAAAATCAAGCCCAGTACCATCGCAGGATCATCGACAAATTCAAAACACACAATACGTGATTAGTAACACAAAGGAAACCATAGGAATAGTTCTGTTATTTTGCACAGAAGGCAAACCCCAATATTACGACAGTACCTACATATACTGCAATGTAACTTCACGTGTTCCATTTGTGATTTCTTCCTCTTCTCTTTCTCCTTGTCGACGAACAGCTATGCTCGAAACGTTCAACATATATATACATAGATATATATGCACATACACACACATATATATAGATAGATATATTATATACACATATATGTATACATATATATATGCATATATATACATATGTATACACATATATATACACATACATAGATATATACACATACATATACACATATACACATACATATATACATATATATACATACATATATACATATATACATTTATTTATTTATTTATTTATTTATGTGTTTCAGCCAAGTGGCTGCGGTCATGCTGGTGCACCACCGTGATTTTCACGTTCCTTGCATGGCTCTTCTCCCCCACCTGACATGGTCCAATCAAGAGTTTTGATGGCACATCTGGTGTATAAGAGAATTTGACACAGCTGCCCTAAACTGCGTCTCATTACGAGCCATTGGTTCGTCTGGTATCGTGGAGAGGAAAGCGTCAAGTTTTGTCTTGAAGACCTCCGCATCCATGTCTTGCATGTCTCTCAAATGTTTTGGCAGGGCATTGAAGAGCTGAGGTCCTCTGAAACCGAGGCTGCTGCAGTATCTCGTTCTTATGTGAGATGCAGTGGACGGTACCTTTGGCACCATGCAGTGGCGACCCGTGCGGGCATTCCTGTAGTACTTGATACCAAAGTTTGGCACCAGTCCTTCCAGTATTTTCCATATGTATATTATTACATATCTCTCCCGCCTGCGCTCCAGGGAGTAGAGACCTAGTGCCTTCAGTCGCTCCCTGTAGTTCATCTGTTGGACTGTGGCGATCTTTTTTGTATAGTGCCGCTGAATTGCCTCGAGTTCTGCTGTCCGCTTAACACTGTGTGGTGACCACAACTGAGAGCAATAGTCTAGGCGGCTCAGAACAAATGTCTTCCATAGAATCAACATGACTTTTTGATCCCTTGTACAGAAAGTCCTCAGTATCCACCCCGCCAGTTGTCTGCACCTTGCTGTCAACTTGATAATGTGCATGTGAAATGATGCATCACTACACATGTTGATGCCCAGATCTCTAACTGTTTGTGGTTCTGGGATTGCAGTACCTCCAGGCCCTGTGTATGCCAGTTGGGAGGTACTCATGGTCTTGTAGCGCAGTACTTGAAATTTTTTTGCATTGAACTGCATATTATTTTGCTCTGCCCACTCATATATTGCATTTAGGTCATTCTGCAGGCTTACAATATCATCAGGATTCTTTATTGCCTGAGATATCTTTGTGTCATCAGCATAGCTAGTGACAGTGGCTCTCCGAGTGACCGTGGGCATGTCCAGAAGGGCCACTATGAACAGTAGTGGCCCCAGAACAGTTCCCTGTGGAACACCGCTCAATATATACATTTATATATGTACATATATATATATCCATACATATATATGTATACATGCATATATACATGCATATATATACATATATATATACATATATATATACACATATATACACATATATATACACATATATACGTACACACATATATATACACATAAATACATATATATACATATATATACACATATATATACACACAAATATATACATACACATATACATACACATATATACGCGCACACATATATACACATATATACATGCACATATATACATATACATATATATACACATATATATATACATATATATATATACATATGCATATATACACATATATATAAACATATATATATGCATATATATGTATATACATATATGTACAGATATACGTATTCATACATATACATACATGTACCTATATACATATACACATATATATACATATATATCTACACATATACATATATACATACATGATAATTGTCACTTCTTTACAGAAGAAATCCATCTCTTCAATTAATAAATACTGTCATGACATCTTATATGACTAGCAAGTCCTGCTCTTGACAAACAAACTCTACTGCAGATATTACATATATTTTTAAGCAGAAAAGTATCTGGGATTGTAGTTAAGTATTGTCTATGAAGTGTTCGTTTTAAGATAGATTGTTCAATTCTTCGAGCTTCACATACGTCTTTTGTAGATCATTTGTTTCCAAACCGATCGATCTTGCGTCATCTGCTCCCAGTCTTCAACTTTCACATTAAGAGCCATAAGGTTGCTTTTAACAGCATCCCTAAAACGTTTCTTGGGTTTATGTCTCGGACGTTTGTCACGCTGCAACTCCCCGTAAAACAACTGCTTTGGCAACCTGTCATCCTGCATCCTAGCAAGGTGCTCAACCCAACGCATCTGATTGCATTAAAGACTTCCATTTGATGTCTAGTATCCTCCTTAGGCAAGTCTGATGGAATCTTTCTAAAGCTTTGATGTGGCGCCGATATGTTGTCCAGGTCTCTTAAGAGTACAGGAGGGCAGTTAAAATGCAAGATTCATAGATACTAAACTTGGTTTTGAAGGTGATACCTCTATCAGACCACACACGATTTTTAAGCCTTCCAAAGGCTTTGCTGGCTTTTTCAATTCTCAGGTTTATTTCAGAATCAAGGGATCCATCTCTAGAGAGAGTGCTGCTAAGGTAGATGAACGAGTCAACCACATCTAATCTTGTACCCTGGACAAAGATGTTAGGTTCCACATACGGTTGGCTTGGTGGCTGAGGGAACATGATCTTTGTTTTCTTTCGACTGATGGTCAGTCCAGAAGCAATACAAGCTCTAGAGAAGCGGTCCAATACAGCCTGCATGTCCGCCTCGCTGTGAGCAGCGAGAACTATATCATCAGCATAAAGGAGCTCTCGAACAAGGGCCTGGAATGTCTTCGATGTTGCATTAAAGCGTTTAACATCAAATACTTTACCTGTGGTTCTGAAACGAATACAGAGGGGGAGAATTCACAAAAAAATAAAAGATGAAGATAGGTTTCGTAGACAAAAAACAGATGTATTAGTTTAACGCTTGGGAAGTGAAAAAGTCTTTAACGTTTCGAGCCTACGCTCTTCCACAGAAAGAAACAAGGAGAGAAAATAAAGAATGTGTAGTGATTAGCGATCTATCATGGCGAATGCCGGACATAAGGGTCGCACAGGAGAGATAGGAAGAAGGGAAGATATAGACAACAGGCTAGATTTCAATGCCCACAACTTTTTAATATTCTCCCAAAGAGCCTGAGGGACTTACACAAAGTGGATATAGGTGTTTTCAAAACAAAACTGGATCGCGGCAGGAGGTGCAAACGAGGGAAACGACATCAAACTCCCTTACTGACCGAATGCCACATATCAGAGGAGGGTCTCAATAATAACAGTGTAGCAAAACGGCAGTGCCCCAGCATGGCAGTAGCTTTGAGCTGAAACCGATAAAAAATAAAAGGAAAGATGTGTGTGTGTGTGTGTGTGTATGTATTATGGATGTATGTATAACATAGTGACCTGTTGTTGAGACGCACATTTCTTTCGTCCTGAATATCCTGAAAGTTTCGAAGAAATTGAGAATAATTTCGTTCTAATCGATTCCAAGCCGACTCTGACGCCTTAGTACTTATTATAAATCCAATACTGATCGAATCCACACCAGAATCTCCGTGGAAACCGGTCTTGTTGTTACATTTAAATGCTTCGAAAAAAACACGTGTTGACGATCGATCGAAAAATCTAGAGTCAATAATTTAAGTTCTCAAATTTCAGTCTCATGGTGACATATTTCGTTTTCTTCAACATTATACAGGATCACACGTATGTATTGCAATTTTTGTTTTATTTTGCCATTGAATATTATCTGAAGCTGAAATTTTTTTGAGGTAAATTTTTTGACAGTGTTTGCATTTATCGGAATTCCACGCAACGATGAATGTGTAACTGTTTTCTTCTCGGATAGCTTCTCTTTTCATGGTAAACAAGCAGGCATTAGATATATACTTTGCAGGTTTTCAGGCAAAGTATACATACGTCCCCGTATTTATTTATTGATTTTCAGGTGAATGTACTCTGAAACAAATAAACAACTCGAAACTAAGCGCCCATCAAGTTTCAGACAAATAGTATTTAATCAATTACAATGCGACGGACCGGCGTCCCGACCAGGTGGGAAACCTATACGTCAATGAAACGGGGAATCCGGTCCTTATGAGCCAGGCATGGCTCGAAAAGCAACAAACAACTACACACAAGTCTCACGATTATCAAGTGAGATGGTAATTGACTTGTAAATGTGGGATAGCGCGCCACTACAAACTAATTGATAACACAGTCTTCAATCTCTTTCTTTTGGGTTAAGAACGTCTCCCCTTTAAATCTCTCTCTCTCTCTCTCTCTCTCTCTCTCTCTCTCTCTCTCTCTCTCTCTCAACATCCACTCGTACACCTCTCCTTTCCCGTACATACCGATTTATTTGTTTCTTGTTTGTATTTTCTCTCTCTCTTCGCTCGCTATATCTCTCTTTTACTCTCGCGGTACATACATACATACATACACACATACATACATACATACATACATACATACATACATACATACATACATACATACATACATACGTGCGTGCGTGCGCAAAAATACTTATGGTTGAGGTAGTATGCTGGTGCAGTGATTACAAATACAGTGTACAAGTGTTGAATATGCCGGTGATTAAGGTAGTGATGGATATACCTGCTGATGCATGAGGTATTAAATGCCTTGAACGTGCAGGAGCAAAAGTGTGACATGCTGGCGCGTTGCAAGGGACAAACAACTTTCTCTGTGTATACGTGACTGATCTAGGGTCTTACAGGGATGAGTTGTGTCTACAAGGGCGCAGGGAGCATGAAAAATAAGCGAGAAAGGCATGTGTGGTGCATGTATGCTTACCCCCTCTTCCAGAACCGCCACAGCCTTTCAGATTACTTCTTTCGGGGCTAACGTTGTCACAGACAGTGGTTGGATGCCTACTTTCAAGGTACAGGGACAAGTGTACCATCTTAATGGGTCGCTCCAGCCACTACAAAATTGCAAGCCTTCCTTCCTCCAAATTTACTTCATTTCCAACTATAGTATGCAACTTGATGTGCGGTTCGGCGTTATTCCACCACCTGCAAACACTGACGCTGACGCTTTTGACAGGGACGTTCTACTCAGTCTGCAAAACATGCTTCATGAGCACAACAGCTATATTTGCAGTTTCAAATGCGCCTTGTAAACAGCCCCTTCACCAAACTTTAGCATTGTCACCGATGCTGACAAAAGACCTTCTGGGATGCACGCACGCCGTTATAACGCTCCTTCGTGCAATGAAGTGGCTCTACTTCTCCATGGTGAACAACACAATAAGCGAGACACACTTATTCATAGCTGTGACAGTCGTCTTCAACTAGAGCTGATACAGTACGTGCGTGTCTTAAGTCATCCACATTGTGGCGCCTGGTAAAGACTCTCATACTTAACACTAACATGCGGGCTCATATGCGAGGTGACATAGCATCAGCCGAATTTTCTAACATCCTCCTTGCACTTGGCGAAGGCAAAACTCCCTGCGACGAAAAGGGTAATGTTGCCATCGATTCACTTTGTACCATTGTTAATACGACTTCTGATCTCACGGATGTAGTGTTCCCAGATCCCCAAGCAAATTATCAGAATATGGATTGGATTGGCCAAAGGGCTATTCTGGCTCCGAAGAATAAAACTGTTAACCATATTAATGATCAAATGGTAAAACTCATTCTTGGGGATTGCTATATATATAAGTCTATCGATAGAACTCCTGACCCCGAGGACGTCAGCAACTATCCAATAGAGGTACTAAATTCCTTTGAGCCCCCTGGACTACCCCACACATTCTGAAACTGAAAGTTGGTGCCCCTATAATGCTCATTCGAAATTTGGTTCCGCTGAAACAATGCAATGGGACACGTTTGATCGTTAAGTCCTTATCTCCCAATCTAATTGAGGCCACAACAATCACAGGGTGCGGTTGAAGCAACGTTGTGCTCATATCGAGGATGCATCTTTTCCCATCAGGAGCAGACCTACCTTTCACATTTCGGAGGTCCCAGTTCCCAGTCAGGCCATGCTTCGCAATGTCAATTAACAAAGCACAGGGGCAAACGCTGTCTGTCGCGGGAATACATTTGGGGGAGCCATGTTTCTCTCATGGTCAGCTTTACGTTGGCTGCTCGCGTGTGGACAGCAAGAGTGGAAAACAAAAAAACATTGTGTACAAGGAGGTTTTATAGGATTACTTCGCTTCCTAATTTTATAACTTTTTCAATGTTTTTAAAATGTTTGCCTTTTCGTCAGTAATTTCTAAGTAGGTGTAGGTTAATATTCATTGCAGTTCATTTGATACTCCCAACCATCAGCTGTAAAAAGGCTGATTCTCGCGGCGTTACAAAGCTTCATTACAAATCAGACCCTGCTCAAAAATCAGCTGTTCTTCCTCACCAACCCCCATTCGGCGGGCATCGGAGGATCATGGACACGTTACTATTTCATTTCTGCACGACTCTCAAAGGGTCAACAATACTTTTATGACAACATTTACATTTTTAGGCGGTTCCCTGCTATTACTTCACACTTCGCCTACACCTGGCCTCCACTCAGCTCTATTTCCCTCCCTTCGTCAGCACAGCAGCCTCATCTTCTACATCCGACGTACATGAGACATCTCCCCACCCCTTCCATCTCCTCTCTCAACGTTACAGTTTACATCAGTGGCAACAGGATCGTAACATACAATTTGAAAACCAAGCAACATATCATTTTTTACAACAACAAATGTAATCATAACGACGATCAATGAAACAAATGCATTAAAATAATTACATGAAGTAACTATCTCTGACACGCCATTACAATTTACATCAAATAACAACACTTCAAAAGTCGATAAAACTAAATACATACATCCTCTCTCTCACCATTATATTTTACACCATTACATTTTTTAGTTGAATCGCTTATGTTAATGTATGTTTTGTCTTTGAATTGTGTGCATGTATATATGTATATTTGTGTAAGGACTATGTTTATGTATTTTTTGTTTATATATGTATGTGTTTATGTGCGTATGTATGTATATTTGTGTATGTACATAAACAGTACTTACACAAATATACATACATACATGCACACAAACACTTAATACATACACAAAAAATACATAAACATAAGCGATTCAGCTGAAATAAAATTAAAGAAATGAAAGACTTTTACGAAAATTGCTGAACAAGCATTTTCATTATCCCTCTTCCTTTATCGAAAGATAGCCAACACTTATATAGACTATCAAGAACTTTTTCCTTGCATGCACCTATTTTTTTCTTGCTTCTCAGCACTAGATTTCTTGCACCGGACACCTCCTCCCATCAAGTTTGTTGTTTCATATTTCTTTTCTTTGTTTACATTGTTTCGTACTGTTTACAATTCTGTCTGTACTGCAAACTTCTATTTGTTTACATGTTAGAACATTTATAAACTGCGACATTATATTTCAATTTGATTCCGCGACGACTCATTCCACGACGACACATTTCCGTGCCGACCCATTTTGACGACGATACGTTTCCTGGACGACTCAATTTCGCGAAGATTCATTTTCACAAAGATCCATTCCGTGAAGACGTGCATATGTTTTTATAATATTCCATTTTTTTAATAATGTATCTCTCTTTGGTCGCTTGCTAGTTATTTCATGCACACGTATCGTACACGGTTTTCTCCAACTGCATGGTTTTTTGCTACATATTTCTCTTAAATGTTTGCAGATTTTTCGCAATTTGAGCTTCGCACTATAACATTCAAAATAAATGCATGCATCCCTACACCCAGTTACACACATGCACCTCGCTATTTGTGCGTTATTTGTGCTCTTTTCCCCGACTCACAGTACATCCGATGTTTGATCATGCTCCCTTGCGCCCTTACTTCCAGTTGCAACTTACCTCTGTAAGACCCCAGGATGGTCACGGTATGTATATACAGAAAGTTTGCCTGACTTTCTCAACACGCCAGCATATCACTAGTAATTTATCGTTTTTCTTAACCACAACAAACGTATATGACCACAACGTCAAACTCATTTTACCTCTGCAATACTTTTAAAGCACTTAACACAACATACACACTTCTGCCCAATAATTTTCAAGTTATATCACGGATTGAAAATGCACTCTCTCACCTCAGCTCCGTTCAATAAAAAAGTCCGTGGCTGCCCCTTCTCCCAGACATGTACACACAACTCATTACTAAATCACGCTCACGCCTACTTAACGCTGGTCAAAGCCAGTCCGCACACTATACACACAAAGCAACCTTGAACTATTCGGACCCACTCGAATAAAAACTTGTCTCGTTACATCACCTCAGTTACTCTCCCCTGACATCCATGATTTTTCTGGCCTGGAATCACATCCATCTGCAATTTAACACTTAACAATCACAGTTTTGAACGTTCTACAATTTTCATAGTGCACATACCTACAATTTTTCCTATTATCGATCCTTTGTCTGCGTCAAACTGAATGGAAAGTGATATAGCGAACAGCAACAGTATAGTTAAGCTGGGATTCGAAACTAAATCCACACTTTTATGCCTGGTCAAGCAAATCCACGATCTATTGTCGTAGCCTTATTGCACTCAGAGATTAATGAGAAGTTGACCTCTTGAGCTTTCTCCAGTCAGTCTTCGGTCAGAACTAATAAAGACAACGAACCTTATTGTTCTACTTGACCGAATTCAGTTACCGTTGTTGTTGGCACTCCGTCGCTTACGACGTTGAGGGTTCCAGTTGATCCTATCAACGGAACAGCCTGCTCGTGAAATTAACGTGCAAGTGGCTGAGCACTCCACAGACACGTGTACCCTTAACGTAGTTCTCGGGGACATTCAGCGTGACACAGTGTGACAAGGCTGGCCCTTTGAATAACAGGCACAACAGAAACAGGAAGTAAGAGAAAGTTGTGGTGAAAGAGTACAGCAGGGTTCGCCACCATCCCCTGCCGGAGCCTCGTGGAGCTTTAGGTGTTTTCGCTCAAGAAACACTCACAACGCCCGGTCTGGGAATCGAAACCGCGATCCTATGACCGTGAGTCCGCTGCCCTAACCACTGGGCCATTGCGCCTCCACATTTAGTTACCAACAAGTTATAAAAACACAAACAAATGGCTGTCTTCCTCTCTTTGGCCAATCGTTTCTGGGCAAACAACTCTGTCAGTAAGCTGATCAACGCGTGCGACGGAAGACCTCTTAATGTATCGTTCTGCCTAGATTATTTTGCTCTGTCTTTCTGTTTAGCAGCACAGTGATGAAGCTAGCTCCTTCACACAATGTCCATGGAACCAGAGACAAATATTCTACAAAAAGTTGTGTACGCACAAACAACTCGCCGAACTTGTATATTTGTTATGTATTGTAACGACTTGCATTATAATCATCATCATCAAACATTGTAGCAATATGATAATCGACGTGTAATAAATGGCCATAATAAGCAAGCAAGCAACTATTGTTTCTGCTATCATTTCTTTGCTGCACTATGACATAAAACTTCATCGTCGTTACAAATTATAATTTAAAGTTCTAATAATTAGTTACATGATAACTCTAGGGCTGAACAGAAAATTACATATTTAAATCGGTTTAGAAAAAATAAAAGGTATAAAATATAGGACACATCTGCAAAATATATATACAGAGTTTAAAAAGAAGTTTTCAAAAATACATATTCAGTTAAGCATCAGAATCAATAAAACAATGTAGCCCATTGTTAATAATTCTTCTAAATTGGCAACATACAAAAATTCTCAGTATACGCATACATTCTTCATGAAAAGTAAAAATAGCTTTTATTTGAGCAAATACATTTGACTGTTTCTGTTTCTCCATTTGGCTCTCTCTGTTTTCTGTCTAGCACGGTAATCTAGTCCGTAAAGAGGAGAATAGAGTCGTTGTTTAGCTCTAGCTCAATCCCAATTAAGTAAACCTGTGACCTCACCATCATTTATTTCGGACGAAGTGTTTATCTAACTCTGTTGGGTGTGATTTGCGGGAGGTCTGACTGCTATTTCTAACATTCGAACTCTATTCGTTCGAGGCAAGAATCGTAATATAGTAAGAATAACACGAAATATAAAACAACAAAAATTATCAAAATTAATGCATAATGATAAACATTGTTTGCACTTATTGTTTAGTTTAAAGATAGTTCAGACCTGTTCCAACCAACATACGGTTAATAGAATTCAAACCAAAACATCTTTATCAACGATCTTTTGGTTTATATATATATATGTAAGAACGACCGTGCGAACTCAAAAAGGAGAAATGGTGACGAATGGAAAAACAGGAGAACTCCTTTTATTTATACGCGTCACACGGTCGAACACAATATATATATATCAATGATGATATACAAAATATGTTATACTACGATAGCATATGTGAATTCGTAAATACCAGTAATGAAGAGACGATAGAAGGCAACCGTATGAAATGAATAACAGAGATATTTATTGTAGCATTAAAGATGTATATCTGTGTGTGAGTGTGAATGCGACATATAATAATATAATCAAAGACAGGCCGTCGTACAAAGAAAAGAGTGTATGTGAGTAATACATGTATGTGTATGTGAGATATTACAGCAGATAGAAAGAGTCAGTAACACGTGAGCATTTATACCAGTTCTTGAGTACACAATTGGAAGAGTCTGTATGTGAAAGAAGTTGAGGCTGTGTGTGTCAGCGCGATCACTAGTTGTGATGTTGGCTTCCATGCCGGGCCGGGCTCTTGAGGACAGACGTTCGTCGCTGGCTGAATTCTCTTGTCTATTATTAATCGTGGTGAATATGAAACACCTAACAGAATCGAAGAGAGGGAGATGTGCCGCGGTGGTTTGGATTGGTGTACATAGAAAGTCGTGTTGACTATGGTTGGCGATGCTGGTGGCGAGGACGATGCTTGTTAGTAGTCGTAGACTCGTGTTGCTGATGGCGACGATGGTGAGTCGTGGCTGGACGAAGCTGTGCTTGTTGTCGCTGGAACTGCTGCTGCTGCGTGTGGTACACGGAACAGGTCTCTGAGAGATCTGGACCGAGACCTATTTGGCCGCTGAATTAGAGCATTTTATAGTTGATGGTAGGCTCACTAGACATCTGGTCAGTTTGCGTTCTGGCGGGAACGGTTCGAAGAAGTTGCCGCTTCGAATAATAATCAGTCACGTGATGATAGGCAATGTGTTTTCCGCTACGCCCGCTCTTGTTTATATTTAAATGAGAAGATTGTATGTAATGGCGATCGTAGTTTTGTATCTAATGGCGATAGGTAGTTTCACTATATATATATATATATATATATATATATATATATATATATATATATATATATATATATATATATATACAGGCATACAGGAAGTAAATAAATAGACACCTTTAATTTTCAAAATTTTTATTCGATACGCAAAGCTAACAATTGAAATGTAATCGATAGGTAGGACTACATACTTTAGTATTTAGTTGACATTCCCTTTGCAGTTTTTAATTCAGAAACTCTTTTTGGCATTGAATTGGTGAGCTTTGTGATTGTCTCTTGTGCAATTTCTGCCCACTTTTCACGCAACAATCGAAATAATTCATCTTTAGATTTAGGTTTCTGTATAGCTCTATCTAGTACGCTCCAAAGATTTTCAATTGGGTTCATGTCAGGAGATTGGCTCGGCCAAGGAAGCTTTTTGATCTCATTTTCAGTCAGCCATTGTTGATGCTTTTTCGCTGTGTGGCATGGAGCCCTATCTTTCATGAATAAAAACTCATTTTTGTTATGTTGTCGTGAGAATACATCGGAAGTAGTTCTTGCTTAAGTATTTCGATATATTTTTCAAAGTTTATGGTTCCAACACATTTGATCAGCTCAGAACGACCATTGCTGGTGACAGCTCCCCATAGCATTACAGAGATACCGCCATGTTTCACAGTTCGCTGGAGTCGTTTCAAATTAAATTCTTGATTGGGAAACATCCAGACCCAAATACGTCCACTGTCTGAAAATAATGCAAATCTAGATTCATCTGAGAAAATCACTCTATCCTAAAATGAACTGGATTTTTCTGACATCTCCTTAGCCCATTTCTTTCTTCTCATGATATTAATTAGTTGAAAGAAAGGTTTTCTTCTAGCTGCTCGTCCAGATATGTAACACACGTTCTTGGACTAACTTCTTGCTGTTTTGCAATACCAGAAGCCTTCGAACGGGGTTCGTTTTCCACAATTCTCTTCAAATAGCGAAGCTTCCTTTCCGAGGGCCCAGGTCGGCTGGGATGAGAATATGTTGATTCTTTTCCTTGGCTTTTGAATTGCACTATAATTCTATTAACAGTAGCAAGATGAATTTGAAGATTTGCGGCAGTTTTTCGCTGGCTAAGATCAGCCTCAGATTGCCCAACAATATGACCTCTTTGAAAATCTGACAGTTCTGTGCTCGGCAGTTTTGTGCTGGGATGAGAATATGTTGATTCTTTTCCTTGGCTTTTGAATTGCACTATAATTCTATTAACAGTAGCAAGATGAATTTGAAGATTTACGGCAGTTTTTCGCTGGCAAAGATCAGCCTCAGATTGCCCAACAATATGACCTCTTTGAAAATCTGACAGTTTTGTGCTCGGCATGGTTACTCTTCACAAACGTTTAATATAATGGCACCTGGAATGAAAAAGAATAATTACATTGTAAATTCTACACCGCTGAAAACATATTAAAACGCTTAGATCAGAAATTTTGAAAATTAAAGGTGTCTATTTACTTTCTGCATGTCTGTATATATATATATATATATATATATATATATATATATATATATATATATATATATATATACATATATATATATATATATATGTGTGTGTGTGTGTGTGTGTGTGTGTGTATACACATACATACATACATACTTACACACACACACACACACACACACACACACATATATATATATATATATATATATATATATATATATATATATATATATATATATATATATATATGACAAAGAAAGCTGCCTAGCCTATTAATTAGTTATGAGTATACACCATTTATTAAAAGAAAGCAGTTATTAAAATGTACACTGTCTAGAAAATTATTAAAAATCCTAATTTTAATCTTTTGTTGTTGTTTTTTTTTTTTTATCAAAATGTGTTTTCACATACAACTGAAAATTTCAACTACAGAAAATTAGTTTTAATTCACTTTGAGTTAGTGTTCCCTCCTTGTCCTCTCTCTCTCTCTCTCTCTCTCTCTCTCTCTCTCTCTCTCTCTCTCTCTCTCTCTCTCTCTCTCTCTCTCTCTCTCTCTCTCCCCCTCTCTCGCTTATACACGTCATGGTGCTACTTTCTACAGACATATCACTAAGATCATTTATCCAGATTATAAGTTTAATCCAGCACCAGCCAAATTATGTTGACTCTAGTATTCTTTTATCCTTGCATTTGAAGAAATAGCAAGCTGAAGAAAAGTGTTTTAATTTACTTTTGTCAATTGTGCCAAATGTAAACTTGTATATATATAATGATTTCAAATTTTGACACAAGGTCAACAAATCGATCACATTGACTCCAGTCTCCAACAGGTACTCATTTTATCAACTCTGAAATGAAAAGCAAAGTCGACGTCAGCAGAATTTGAACCCAGAACGTTGAGACGGACGAAATGCCGCTTAGTACAGTAATGCCTCACTTTACGAGGACATGCTTTACGAGACCCGGGTCTACGAGTTTTATTTTTCAACTCACTTTTCTATGGTGAGCTGAAATTTTTCAAGCACAAGATCCAAATTTTGAACGAAGTGCAAAGGTTTGTAATACCATAACAAATGCTTCTGCGTGTTACTGAGAAATGCTAAGCAAACAACTCTAGGCTTGTTTCACACTCACTGTTGACATTCTTTTGTTTTTCTTCTCCTACCGGAAGTCCCTTTTGTTTTCCTGCTGACCAACTCCCTAGCTAGCCCGCAGCGAAGTTTCTGTCTACAGTTCGTCTGTCACGAATCCTGCCCTACGCGGTGTTACATACGAACACAACAGAAGGGACGTTAAGTCTCAAAGAAGTAAATATCGTGCCATGCGTAGAACTTCCACACACATAACATATGAGAGTCTTTCTACGAAATAAAGATGTTTTTTTACCGAAATGGTTCGGCATTTGTTTTCTTTTCGCTTTGTTGACCGTCACTAAGCAAAAGATCGTGGATGGGTGGCTGGAGGTCAGGAATAATGTACGACTATCCATTATTACACTTTAAAGACGGTAGTGCGTGATTTGGAGGGAGGATTTGGCTGCTATTACTAAAGGTTTGAATGACCGCAAGGATTCTCTTCGTTGACTCTTGTTTTCATCATACAACAATGGCAATTCGTCTCACATAACAAAGAAACAGTCATTATTTAGTTTGTTTGTTTGTATGTTTTTAAATGATTATTTATTCACTTACGGGACTCAAAATTTGTCCAAATATTAAAACTTTTTGAACGACCGAAATGTACGTGAAGGTTTGGGGCGATATTTTGCATTACTATTGTTAACTAAAACGAAAATATTAACGTCGTGAAATTTTCCAAGAAAACACCGGAGAAGGGACAAATGTATATTTTTAATAATGCTTTTAAGTAGAGTATGTAATTTTTTAAAATGTATATCTGACTGTGATAATATTTGTTTTAACAGTAGTTGGTTCTTGTATAGACGATGAAGCAAAAAAGCTTGCACATAACGTTCAAAAATAATCTGATGGAGTCACCACTATATTAGATCAATCAATACCATTGTTGGTAATACAGAGTGAATAAGCCCCACCACCACACACACGCAACAGGTTCTATGGTGTAATGATTAGCACTCTGGACTCAGAATCCAGTGTTCCGAGTTCGAGTCTCGGTAGAACCTGATTTTCTTTTTGATATCTGTTTACCGGGTTTTTTGGGGGTTTTTTTTTTTTGTCAAGGCCAATAACTGAAACAAGTAAAAGGTAAAAATTAAAGGATGCCTGCTTTTGTTAAAGATTACATCCAGCTTGCTGTGTAAATAGAGCTTCTTGTTGTAAAGGCTGTCTCTGCAAGATGAAATCAAGAACAGCTCGATTAATCTCAAGAGAAAGATATGTGAGAGTGTGTATGCGTGAAAGATGGCTTTCATTTCCGAGTCCCACACAGCAACATGTTAGCAGAAGACTTGTTCTGAAGAAATAAATCCAAACTTGGGTGGAATTCAGCTGCTCAAATTCTCCATTTAGTGAATATGTCTTGAAACAGGATCTTGTAGGAAATGGTGAACGACCCCAAAAACATTTTACATTATATATTAGATGAGATAATGACTTTTTGGTTAGTCATACGCCGTTATCACGGGTATATTTGACTAATAGATATTAGTACTTCGAAGTCAGGCATATACTACTAATTCCGCTCACAAGTCTTTAGCCAGTTCTAATCTCTAGAAGACACGGCAAGACTTCCTTTTGTAGCCCCACCCCAATTTAATTAATTAATTTTTTTTTTTCTACACAAACACCCGTTTTCAGCTACGGAGAAAGATCTTTTGGTTGAAATTACCGAAATACGACAATTTTAACTCGAAATAACTTTAAAAATATAAACTTTTCTCAACACTAAGAGTAAAAGATGTTTTATATGACACATTCTACCAGTGTCCCAAGTTTGAAAGTGTTTCGTTAGAAAACAAATGGTGTCCGCCAAATCAAAAAGATCTACGGAAAATACGAATCAGCAAAAAAATTGGCAAAAATCGGCATTTTGAAATTACCCCTTCCCACCCCTAAATTCTTCGTTTCTAACTTTTTTTCAGAATTTTTTTTTTTTTTTTTTTTTCAAAATATGCGGAAAAATACGGAGATTATGATTCTGAAAAAATTTCCAAAAATTTTTCTGCTTACGGTTAGGGTTAGGGTTTTAAGGTCAGGGTTAAGGTTTTAGGGTTAGGGTTAGGGTTTTAGGGTTAGGGTTTTAGGGTTAGGGTTAGGGTTGGGGTTTTAGGGTTAGACTTACGGAAAAAAATGAAAAATGTAGAAATTGGAGGGAAGGGAGTAAGGGGGTGCAAAAAATTTCAAAATTCTGAATTTTATCAATTTTCCGGAATCTCCGTATCCGAAAACGTGGGTTTTATCAAAAAAAAATGTTTTTAAAAACAATAATTTGCGATAAAATGGCGTGCGGGGACGGGAGGAAGTCTTTCCGAAGACACTTACCCAGGGTGACAAACAGTGGAACCATGTGGTTGGAAAGCCAGCTTTTTACTGCACAGTTACGCTATGCACTTACGTTAATTTCACTGTTTTTCTTTTCTTATTAACATTTTCCCTTCATGCTATATGTGTAACACAAAGAGAACTTTAATTGAAGAAACGTATGACAGTGCTTCTTCAATGCGCTTAACTCAACCAGTTTTCTGGATGTTTTAACTGAAATACGTTGTTGCTTTCTCTCTCTCTCTCTCTCTCTCTCTCTCTCTCTCTCTCTCTCTCTCTCTCTCTCTCTCTCTCTCTCTCTCTCTCTGAAGGAATTACTGAGTCATTGAAACCTGTTCCTTACAAATTTCGGAAGAAAAAACATCCTGTTTAACCACATTGAATTATTGTACCACTTAGGTCAGTAGAAGGCAACACGTCTGTTGCTCTCTCTCTCTCTCTCCCTCTCTCTCTCTCTCTCTCCCTCTCTCTACATAACTCTACCTCCACGAATTTCTGGCTTCCTCTCTACCTATTATTTTCTTTAACAAATCAATAAAGTAACCTCTTCATGGTTGCTCTATCTCCTAGAAATAGCAGCAAAATCTTCATTAAACCACATCTGTATGAGATACACACTGACTTCCAGTGGCGGCTCGTATATAGGAACTACGGAATTGCAGCGCCTCCTATTTCCTCTCGATATTATCGGTAGCATTCAATATAACGAGTCCTTTTTTCTTTAATTCTTCCTTTATACTTGTACATTATATAATCCTTAAACTTAATGTCAGTAGCCATCCTTTGTATAGAACTGTGTGCTTCACAGTTCCAGTGACGCGGTGTTTGGCTGTTGTGTGCATGCTCACATGTTTGAGATAGGAAGCTTCATATTAGGGAGAGAGAGCATTCCGTGAACGACTGTGCCGGGTGAAAGGTAGTGTTTCTTTTTTGATTCCGCGTGTGCTGTGCTTAAAAATGTGTTTATATTCTTGAATATAATCAAGCGTAAAATTAGATTATTATCCTGCTTCCAGCTTCAGTGTTGCTGCTAGGATTTGAAAAATAAGGTACATTCCCCACCCACCCCTTATTTTGTGATTTAGGGGGGGGGGGGGGTGAAAAACAAGGGGGAATTCGCGGCTGTGTTCAGTGAACAAATTAAGCACAATACCCGGCAGTGGCTAAAACGCGAACCGATCAAGTTTATGTATAAATTTTCTTTTTATATATTTGTTTCCTTTTACACAATATTAAAACAACGGCTAAACATTTTCTGAAGCAGCACCCACCACTAATTTTTCTACGAGCCGCCACTGCTTCTATCCGTCGTTCTCGGAATCTACACTTAGAATTTATTAGTGTCACCTGTCAAATTCGTCACCATCTTAGGTGATATAGTATTCAATTTAGCTCATGCAATTCCATTGTTATTCATCTAGTTCAACTTTAGGACAGCAATAAATTCGAGGATAGCTATAAATTCTCTCTTCTCAGCAACTTTTAGAGAATTAACTTCTTCTTCTTCTTCTTCTTCTTCTTCTTCTTCTTCTTCTTCTTCTTCTTCTTCTTCTTCTTCTTCCTCTTCTTCTTCTTCTTCTTCTTCTTCTTCTTCTTCTTCCACTCGCAGACTGTTAACTTGTCATCAATAGCAGCCTCGTTTGAACTTCATATCAACTAACAAACTTCAACGACTAGGAGAAATTCTATATAACAACTAACATCTGTATTTACTGCCAGCTGGTCGAAGTTGTGAAAAACTTCATAACGATTGAATAAAATCTATATGAACGAATTATCTCTTGCGTCGATTTCTTTCATTAATTTTTTTTAATGCCTCAGAAAATTATTAACTATACAACACGCAGCCTTTTCTCAACCGGACTTTCTCAACATGCCACACGCAGCCTTACCCAAACTTATCAGTTACAATTGTATCGTCACTCACTGAATCATCATTAAATAATTGAGTCCTAAATTGACGGGATGATCACTGTTGAAATGTCTTAAATCTTGTCTACTTGATCAAGGATGATCTGGATCTAAACAATTTTCCTTGAGATTTCACTCAGCTCATCATTCTCAACCCCTTTCATTATGCCGGTCAATCTTACATATTTTTTTGAATTCTACTGTACATATTACTACCTAAGTTACAGAGGAAACCTAAAGTTATTTCATTTTATAACTTATTTATGCAATGTCATACAATTGTGGTTCCTAGCGTGTAAACTTTCCACGTTAAATTCTTAATATTTTTAAGAAGTGTCTGTAGTGTCGCACAGATGCGCCATATTGAGATCTCGCTTGAAACCATTAGCTGCTCGAGACCGGAGCGAGATCTCACAAACTTACGGAAGGACACCTATATAAGACAGCTCTTGAGCTTGTTCACTCTGTGTTCCCGCGCACCTCTCACGCTAGAAGCAGCTCGTCTCACTAGCAGCAACTCGCTGCCTCACACGTACAACACGGCGGACAATACACTACGCTAGAGATGGTTAACGAGAGCCAAACTTCAAGCCTGTAAATAAATGTTATTCGGATTTGTTATCTCACTTAGTCTTCGATTTAATACTTCGTTTGACTGGATTGAAATTTATAATGGGAGACACAAAATACCCTACCAATATCTTGGCCAACAATGGCCTCCCGTTATATGTCTATTGAGTACACGAGATATTTTTTTAGGAAAAAGCTTTTTTATTTAACAACGTTAGAAGTAATCACTAGGTCACAATGAATTTCAAAGAAATATACAGCGACGAAAGAACAGCAAAGTATAATGGAATTGAAGGCTTGTGATACCTGTAGAGTATCTCCTTCTCCCATTATAATTATTTCTGTAGTCTTAAGGACCTGGAACACGAAGAAGTTTACAAGTGGAATGTAATTCAATACTCGTTTATTTTTAGTTCTCCTTCACGTGGCTCGACCCCACTGACCATCTTTATGGCAGCGTGTGCTTCGTTATAGCTGCGCTCACGTGAGATTCATTACCTCTGGAGATAACAGGTGAAGTTAGAGCGGGATAAGAGTGAGCTGCCAGCTTCGCAGTGTTTCTCAGCGTAAGCGAGAAGGAAGAAAGAGAAAGAATGTCTTAATTCTCCTGCTTAAATAGTCGTTACCGAAGAGAGTCTCGCGCATGGCAAATGATTGCAGGCGAGATCACGCTCCTGTCTCGGACATGGTAATGGCTACCGGCGAGATCTCGTACAAAATGGCGCTGGCTTCTTGTGCCTCGCTACAAAAGTAGATTAGCTCTTCAAATATCACATGAAAAATTAAATACTCGAAACTGTCAATGCGCAAGTTTGCTGCGTGTGTAAGAGAAAGATATGTGCGAGTGTGTATGCGTGAGAGATGGCTTTCATTTCCGATTCGTACATAGCAACAAGTTAACAGAAGACTTGCTCTGAAGAAATAAATCCAAAATATCTGCTTTTATACTGTGAAAAGGCTTCAGAGAAGTTCACAACCAGTTAAATATAGTTAAGCTGCATATATTATCATGTAGCGGACTGGTTGGTCACCTTTGTCGTAGGATTGCAATGTTAGATGTGTTGTATTGTTGAAGACCATCGTCGTGTGGTCTAGATGGCTACGTTAATAATTCTATGAAACAAACTCATGAACTTTTAACTTTCAACATATTTATTACTGGACATGATTTACTGCGTTGGTTGTTGACAAAAGAATGATGCAGATAATATAACCGCTGAGTGGGAAGAGAAAACCACGCTGCTTGTAGAAGGCTAGCTGTTGTACATTGTGTGTGAGTGTCCAAAATTCTTTCTTGCTCGAGGTGGTCTCTCCGAGTCCTGATGTGGTCTCTCCGAGTCCTGATGTGGTCTGGTCTTAGCGGTTTGCCTTCTGTAAGCGTCCAATGTGGTCTACTCGAATGCCCGACACCGTCTGCTCTTATCGGTCTGCCGAAGCCATTTCGTCGAGTTGGGTGCTAAACGGGTTTTACAGGGTGAAAAGGGTGACGAATTTTAAATCATCCGAAGAATCATACGACACCATAGCTTCATGCTGATTGGTCAATTGATAGATGAATCGCGTGAAACTGTAGTGGCTCACTCGTTGCCGTTGGGGTTCGATTCCCCTATTTTTTCTAAAAAGTTTCGCAAAAAAAAATGCATAATACAATAGAATATATTTATGTTATCCTAATTATATAAAATATAGTCACCGTCCGATCAGGTGACTATTTTTCAGTTTATTGGGCAGACAAAAATATCACAAAAATTCATTCCTAACTTCGGCGTAGTCTCAGCGGTGACTGCAGTCTTTTTGCAAAAGCATTTCAGCCCCTCTACTTCTAAATCATAAATAATTTGCTACTGTTGTTATTAAATGCAATAAAATAATTTTTTGCTGAAAGACCAACATGCATTAGGAAAAAAAGAAAATGGATAGTTTTCTCCCAGGGCGTGTTATCCGCAGACGACAGCTAGAACTTCAACAATGTAATACAGCCACAGTGAATTTGTCAGTTGCTTTATCGAGGTCAACGTACTCAGAGATACTGCAGATTGGTTGAATATGCGACTTCTACTAAAATATAGAAAACAAGCAATAAAAGGAAATTTTTGTTTTTGTTGTTGCTATTATTTTACAGATTAATGTGCAAACTTTATTGATGGGGACAATTAGTTTTGAGATGTATAAGAATATATAATATTTCACAAATTCTCGGGTATAAATTAAGTTATGTTTAGCATAGTTGCACGAGTCTTAGCTGGATATATTTAGTGACCTAATTACAATAGGTAAAGTGGCTACTCAAGGCCAATGTAAATGTTAGACGTTTTTTCATTTTCGTATAGTTATGTGAGCGAGGAAAACAGAAGTATGGAATGCTGTCACTATCAAAATGCGCTATAAACTTATAAGCACCAGTCTTCAGACGACCGCGCGCACACACACACAAACACGCATATTTAAATACATCCGTATTGCATGTATACATCTTTCATGTATACACATCTTTCTTGCATACATGCAAAGCTACATACATATAAACATACATACATATATGCATGCATGCATGCAAACCTACATGCATACATATATACACACATAATGCATGAATGCATGCATGCATATATACATGCATGCATGCATACATACATACACGCATGCATGCATGTGTACATGCATACATACATACATAGAAGCATTCATGCATGCATACACACATACATACATACACAGAAGCATGCATGCATGCATACGTGCATGTATGCATATATACATACATGCATGCATGAATATATGTATGTATGCATGCATATATATACATGCATATACACATACATGCATTCATGCATGCATACATACATGCATGTATGTATGTATGCATGCATATATATATACATGCATATATATATACATGCATATATACATACATTCATTCATGCATGCATGCATACATATATGCATACATACATACATGCATGCATGTATGTATGCATGCATATATACATACATGCATGCATGCATACATACATGCATGCATGCATACATACATGCATATGGAAGGGACGACCGTGCGAACTCATAAAAGGAGAAATGGTGACGAATGGAAAAAACAGAGGACTCCTTTTATTTAAACGTGTCACACGGTCGAACACACAATAATATATCGAATATGATATGCATAATATGTTATACGACGATAACATAGATGACCAGTAATGAAAGACCACAACCGTATTAGATGAATAACAGAGATATTTATTGTAGCGTTAAAGATGTATGTCTGTGTGTGAGTGTGAATGCGACATATAAGAACATAATCAAAGACAGGCCGTCATACAAAGAAAAGTGTGTATGTGAGTGATACATGTGTGTATGAGTGTTTACAGCAGATAGAAAGAGTCAATAACACGTGAGCAATTATACCAGTTCGTTAGTACACTATAGGAAAAGTTCTGTATGTGAAAGTGAGGAGAGGCTGTGTGTGGCAGTGCTGATCACTAGATGTGATGTCGTGGCATCGATGCCGGGCCGTGATTCTTGTTATACAGATGTCCGTCGCTGGCTGAGAACTCTTGTCTGTTTATTTACCGTGGTGAAGCTGAGTCACCTAACAGAATCGAAGAGAGAGATGTGCCGCGGAGGTTTAGTTTGGTGTACATAGTAAGTCGTGTTGACGCTGGTGGTGTAGAGGCTGTTTGGTAGTAATCGTGTTGGTCATGACGATGATGCTGGATAGTAGTCGTAGACTCTTGTTGCTGATGTGGCGACGGCGGTGGTCATCGTTGGCTGGACGAAGCTGTTGAAGTGGTCGCTGGAACTGCTGCTGCTGTCGTGTGGTACACGGAACAGTTCTCAAAGAGAAACTGGACCGAGACAAATTTGTGGGGTATGAGTTGATCTATTTATAGCGTTAAGAGGGCTCCAAATGCCTTCAGAATTTTACTCTATCACGTGACCTTATTAGGGGCCGTGATTGGTCAGTTTGCGTTCTGGTGGGAACGGTTCGAAGAAGTTGCCGATTCGAATAATAATCAGTCACGTGATGACAAGGAATGGGTTCTCTACTACGCTCGCATTTATTTATATTTAAATGAGAAGATTGTATGTAATGGCGATAGTAGTTTGTATCTAATGGCGGGAGGTAGTTTCACTACACATATATACATACATGCATTTATGCATACATACATACATGCATGCATACATACATGCATGTATGTATGTATGTATGTATGTATATATGCATGCATGCATACATACATGCAAGCAAGCATACATGCATACATAAATATATACATTCATACATACATGTATGTATACGTACATACCCCAAATCAATGCTCCAATCCCTAAAGCTGTACATCAAGGGTCTCCTTATCTCTCCCGTTCCACACAAAGATTTCTACAAATAGCTGGACATTGATGAAAATATATCATACGAAAGTGTTGTGTATGAAGATAGAGTGCGCAGAGAATATCATACCACATTTATAGCAGTGGGAACTCTCCTTTTACAGTAAGGATATTCCACAATGCATATGCGATAACATTGTGGATTTTAACCTTTGAGATACTTAGTTGCTTTGTATAGGAAACCCACAAAACCCGCAAGATCCTGACATGAACAAGAAACTTCCACAGAAACAATGACATCGACTGGCTCTGTCGAAGAAGAGATGAATGAGGTAGAGACTTGAGACTGATCTCAAACCTCTACCTCCTTCAGGCAGTCTCCTGCAGACAGTTTTCAAATACCGTATAGTCTCTCTCAGACAGCACCTACTAAACAACCAATGCAAAAGTAAATACATAAAATTAGTGCTGAAAAGCGAAGATAACTACATCCTACGTGTCGGCAGTGAGCTCCACATGAAGCACTCTCTTCCTGACGACCTTCCATACAATCCTAAAAGGGCTGGGCAAATATACCTCAGAGAAGATCTGGATGTGAAACTCTCAGCATGACAAAAAAAGTCTATGCGTAGGTATGTTTACCGAAGACTGCATTGTTGATGCGAATATCTCTTCGAAAGTCGAAGAGAAATAAAATCACTACGGACAACTGTTTCGAAAGATTATAAACTCTATACCCAGATTATAAACTCACATTTATAGTAATAATAATTGGTGGATCCGGGTTGGTGATTGCTCGCGTTTTCAGAAAAAGAAATCAACCTGCTAATTCGCGCATTATAAATATAATCTGTAAGTGGAACAGTAAAAATATGCAAGACTTTTCTCAAGTTCAAAGTGTAAATTTGTTTTTGCTATCTACATTCCAACGGTGGTGGTTAGTATCTTTGTTAGAAACCAGCTCCTTCCTCACAGAAGGATTTCAAGTAATTAAAAGCAAAGGAAAACATACATACATGCACACATACATACATACATACATACATACATACATACATACATACATGCGTGCGTGCGTAAGTGGAACAATCAAAGTATGCAAGACTTTTCTAAAGTTCAGTATGTTGCAGTTATTGTTGTTGTCATCCAACTTCTCCGCGATGGAGCTTTTGTTTCTTTTTAGAAACTAGGTCCTTCCTGCTACGAAGAATTCCAATGAATAAAAGAAAGTAAAGACAATGGCACATGCACGCGCACATATATACACACACGCTTGCGCACGTACTCACACATACATACATGCATACATGCATATGCATGCATGCATGCATACATACATACATACATACATACATGCATACATACGTGAGTGTCTACTGCGTTAATACATACATACATACATACATACATACATACGTGTCTACTGCGTAAATACATACATACATACATACATACATACATACATACATACATACATACATAGCTGTTTACTAGTTAAACGAGCATGACTATCGCTGGCAACGACAGTAATTTTTGTGCAAGGGTTTCAAGCCAAGTGCGTCTTGTATAGCACCACAACACTCACTAGCGATACCCAGATGCCCCGAGACAAGCAAAGTTCAATATATTCGGCTTAGTAGAGCAACGAGTTTTATATCCGAGTTAGCATTCTCCTAGAGGGATGCCTTGACAAAGACCAGGGATCCCTGATTCCCTATGGGTTTCCTACGCCCTCGGCCACCAACCCGAGTATTTCTACATCCCGGCGCATATGTACATGTATATTCTTAAAGTGAGTTTAATTTGTCCTATACTACTTAAGTTGTTATTTTGTTAAATAGCACGATAAGAGTAAAATATAACTAACTAAAAATAAAATAGTGAACATAGCCGTGTGTGTGTTAGCTATTATAAGAATTAAAATAAAATAGAAAAGAAACAGTTCTACTGAAGTGATCTGAACCATGAAACTATGGCTTTCCAGGAAACTATGTTGCAAAGTGCTTGCTTAGCCAAAGGTCTCGAAATCGTGACGAGAATCTTTCTGCTGTTTTATTTTTAGCTATGTTTCATTTTTACTGCTCTATTTTTATCTCTAGAAGATATCCAGTTATTTAGCGCAGCTGAACAAGTTAAATTATGTTTATAAATATATTATAACATACATGTGCTTGTGCTTATTTCATTTTATATTTTTAAGAGAAGAAGAAGAAGAAGAAGAAGAAGAAGAAGAAGAAGAAGAAGAAGAAGAAGAAGAAGAAGAAGAAGAAATTTGTAAAAAACATTTTAAAATATATTGAAGGTATATGTTAATAAGTGAGTTTGAAAGATTGGCCAAAATATATGAATTTACGTAATGCAAATCAGGAAAGAGCGAATAAAAAATGAAGAACAGAGTAAAATAGAATAAAGGGACAAGGAAGTGGAAAAGGAAATTAGCAGAAGATATTTTTTACTAACGGAAATATAATGAAGTAGTTGAGTGTGTGAAATAGTCAGAACGTGCAAGAAGAATAAGTCGAAAAAGTAAGATAAAAATATGTAAGATCTTCGGTATTGTCACACGAGAAACATGTCAAAAGATGGTGACATACGATCCGATTGTCCTTAGCAGTAACGAATTGCAAAGCAAATATTTAGAAGCGTGCTTGCAGGGATTTAACAATTCAGCTTCTTCGTTACGTACGCGTGAGTCTTGAAAATGGATTAAAAGTTGTGCTTAAATACAGATTACAGCATGTTCCAAATTATTTTGAGTGCAACTTAAATAAATTCTTTCAAGAACAACATGAACTTGGATAACCATGTCAAGAATATTTTTCTGAGTGTTTAGATGGAAGTGTTTGCTGATAAAAATGAATTTTGAATTTATTTTCCGTAAATCTTTGATCTGTAGATTCATGACAAGCCAATTCTTTGTTTATAGGACATTACATTGGGCTGCATTTTGATTTTTTTTTTTTTCATGAAAGGTGTCAAATTTATATAATTTAGGGCGCTAATTACAAATTCGCTCTTAGAATCTGAGCACCACGTCAGTTTTCTTTTTCGTCTTTATTTTTGTTCAGAAACGTATTTTCAAAGCTTAGCCATATAGTGCATACAGGCGCAGGAGTGGCTATGTGGTAAGTAGCTTACTTACCAACCTCAGTGTTCCGAGTTCAGTCCCATTGTGTGGCACATAGGGCAAGTGTCTTCTACCAAAGCCTTGTGAGCGGATTTGGTAGACGGAAGCTAAAAGAAGCCCGTCGTATGTATGTACAGGTATATTCTTTATGTTGCATGTCTCGTTTTTCTGTTTGTTTGCTTGTTATTTTGTTGTTAAAAAAAAGTTCGATTTCGTTTTTCATTGTGTTTAACGATTTTTTTTTATGTCCTGTACCCATATATGCATGTATGTATACATATAGATGTAGGTATGTACATATATGTATAGATATATGCATATATTTATATATTATTTATATTATTATATGATCGAGCGCCACGCATCCTTTTCCAAGTAAGTTTTATCTTAATAATTACGATGCGCACTCTTCTACTATCTCTTCTCTGTCTATCTCTCTCTCCCTCTCTTGTTCTTCATCCTTTCCGTTCTTCTCTCTCTTTCACCGTTCCCTCTCCCTCTCACTCTTCCTCCTTGACTCTCTCGTCGCTGACACGTGACGAAAGGGGATCGTTCTTTCTGTCCACTTCCTTCCGAAAGAAAAGACGTGCATTTCCTGTCTCCTCGTGGCTCGTCTACCTAGCGTTCATAATAATTTTTCTATCGTCTTGGCTCAACAGCCCTCACCATTTGTTTTTACTATCTTGTTCTCACTGTCCTGTTCTTGTTAACACTTTCTCCCTCCGCAAAAAATCTCAAATTTTATTCAATTTGCTTTCCGGGAAGGACTGTTTCAACGAAGTCGCGTATTGTCCTTACCTTCAAAATGCGGAGTAGATGAAACAGGGACAACTGTGAGAAGGGGCATATTCTTTATGTTGCATGTCTCGTTTCTCTGTTTGTTTGTTTTTTTGTTGTTCGAAAAAAGTTCGTTTTCTATGTTTTCGTTTCTCATTGTGTTTAACGTTTTTTTTGTTTTTGTTTTTTTTATGTCCTGTACTAATATATGCATGTATATATACATATAGATGTAGGTATGTACATATATGTATGTATATATGCATACATTTATATATTATTTATACTATTATACGTATGTATGTATGTGTGTGTGTCTGTGTTTGTCACCCCCAACGTCGCTTGACAACCGATGCTGGTGTGTTTACGTCCCCGTAACTTAGTGGTTCGGCTAAAAGAGAGCGATAGAATAAGTACTAGACTTACAAAGAATAAGTCCTGGGGTCGATTTGCTCCAATATAAAGCGGTGCTCCAGCATGGCCGCTGTCAAATGATTGAAACAAGTAAAAAGTATTTTAAAAAAGAGTATAAAAAATAGAGTATTTATATTATACAATAGGTTGTATAGTAATTTTAGCTGTTTCATGGGAAGATCTATCCCTTTTCACCTACAATTAGACACTACATTAGTTTTATATCTATAAAAATTAAATATATTTTCTAAGAATTTAGAAGAAATTGTTATTCTGTTATACAAATTCGTTCACGTTCTATTTAACCACGATAAAAGCAATAAAACACATCAAATATCACTGGAATTCCATGTAATCTTAAACAACGTTATTTTGTAAGAAGGAAGGTAACTAATTCTGCCCGTCTTATCTCAATCTGTTGTAGAGCAAATATAAAAATAAAACGGGCTCAGCAAATACATTGATAAGAAAGCAGCTTTCTGTTCTTGAATTGTTCAGAATGATACTTCTGTTTTCTTCTATTATTAGGCACTATAAGCACTAGAAATAGTCTGACATCATATTTGCATTCCACTGTCCCTGATATCATTTTTTTTTTTTCAGAGTTTTAATGTTTTCTTGAAGATGCTATCAGAACCCCTAAATTCTTTTCTACTCTAGACACAAGGCCCGAAATTTTGGGGTAGGGAGCCAGTCGCAACTGGTATTTAATTTATCGATCCCGAAAGGATAAAAGGCAAAGTCGACCTCGGCGGAATTTGAACTCAGAACGTTAAGACAAACGAAATACCGCTAAGCATTTCGCCCGGCGTGCTAACGTTTCTGCCAGCTTGCCGCCTTTCAGAACCCCTAAATTGACTTGAGAATAAGTTAAATGGCCATGAAAAAAATACCTTTTAAACCTCATATTATATCCTAGCTTCTAGAAAGGAAAAAATACTGTATTTACTTGTCTATAAGCCGAACACCTAATATAGAGTTAAATCTGGGTACAAAATGTTTTCCCTTCATAGTTATAGCTTTGCTCCTTATATAAGTCGCACCCCAGTCTTTTTATATTAAAATCAAGGTAAAATAGTGTGACTTACGCACGATTAAATATAGTAGTTTATTCACCAGATCTTTGGTTTTCAGGTTTTTGTTACCCCAATGGGTTTTCACAATTTCTGTGACTGCTATTTAGGTACTTTCTTCAACAGGTTTATGCAAACCCATCATTTTTCTATCTTTCAGTAATGTTCAATAATGTTCTTTTTCTTTCTTTAGTCCCATCAAAGATGCCTATCTTCAATTTCTATTGATTTAGAGCAGGAAATTTTCCACACACATATTTGAGAAACTTACCTTATCTAAAACTTTAATAAATTGTTTCACCAAACTAACTTTAATATACTGGGAACCAAATATTTTTTGGTTTTACTTGGAGAATGTTCATGATAAGCTTTCCAACATCGAAATCTTTTCTTTCAAGTCATTCCTGTCTCACCTAAAGATCTCTTATAGCCCGACTGTTTGTTCCATAAGCACACTCACAAACACACACACACAACCAAGGATATTTGGTGTAGTCATTTTATTAGCTACGTCGTATGCAAATCACTTTCAAATCTCCATATTATTCCTCTATTCGAAGTTGGACAAAAGCTGATGTTATGTTTGGAATCAGTACTCAAAAATTAGCAAGGCATCTGTCTTCACCTTTAAAAAAGTACATAAGTACTATATCAACATAACATTATCCTGGATACTTACGCTGAATTCCTTTGCAAAGACAGCCGTACATGACTTGAAAGAGATTTTATTGTAATTTCTAGTACGTCGAGCGACCACATAAAAGTTCCATCTTGTAGGCGCAGTTAGTGAATTCGTTATAATCGGAAGTTAAAACTGAACTGTCGAATTCCATGCGTGCCTCTTTAAGCAGAAACCATATTCATTCATCATTGTATAAAATACACCATAAATTTATTTATTTATTCATTCATTCATTTATCATGTCGATCTCAGCATTCTTTTAAAGAATAACATTTTTTTTTCTGAAGAAAGACATCTGCTTAAACATATATTTCAATGCCAATTTGATATATTTATTACGAAAGTCAAGAGGTGGCTTATCAAAAATGTGATGCGTAAGGGCAGCCGTAATTTCAAAAATTTTAGTCAATTACTCATAGTTTACATGTTTTGTACAGCTGTACAGCGATAGGACATGTCCATAGATGGCGACAAATGGAATGGTGTGTAGATATAGAAATTAGCTACGAATTAGCCAGCTTCTCGGCTAATTATCGATAGTAGAGCAACTTCACTAACATTCACTAGGGTGCAGTGAGTCAATGGTTAGTAATATTGAATAAAAAAAATTGCACCTATCTTATAATGAAGCTATGACAAGATGGATAATCTTTTCTACTCTAGGTACAAGGCCGAAATTTTGGGAGAGGTGCCAATCGATTAGATCGACCCCAGTACGCAACTAATACTAAATTTATCGACTCCGAAAGGATGAAAAGCAAAGTCGACCTCGGCGGACTTTGAACTCAGAACATGAAGACAAACGAAATACCACTAAGCATTTCGCCCGGCGTGCTAACCTTTCTGCCGCCTAATGACAAGATGGATAATGGTTGGCTTCAAATAAAGCTTGCTTCGTTTACATGTTTAATAAATGCATAGATTGGAAAGAAACTCTTGTGGTATTTCAAGATGGGAAAGAAACTATTGCTTCTTAGGTCTTAATTGATATATTTAATCAAGATAACATTATTGATAACATAATTCTATTTGTCAAATTGTTGATCCTTGGAGTGTAAAGTTCTTGACGTTTCAAAGTAAAATAAAAAAAGAAAAAATCACTCGAAATAGTTTTTAACCTCTTCACAATCAATAAACTGTTTTCCCTCTAAATTTTATTGTGATGATTTGAAAGTATAATAGTCAAGTGGAGCAAGGTCGGATGAGTACGAAGGATGAGGTAAACTTCCATATTTAGTACTATAATCTTTTATCTGGGTGACTTGGGTAATATGTGGTCATGCATTATCGTGTAAGAAGAACATCCCTTTGCAAATGACCAATGATGGGCACTTTTCCCGCAAACTTTTGTGCAATGCTTCCAATTGACAACAATACTTCACATTAACTGTTTTGTCTTGGTTTAACATTTCACGATAGGCGACACCCTTCATATTGCACCAAACGCGGAGTATAACATTTGGGGGATGTAATCCTGGTTTGGGAATAAATTCTCCTTTTCCACTGGATGTGTAGCACTTGTATGGAGACGGGTCACTGATTTATAGCCTTATGGCAAGACTTGGTGTCAGTTTATATGCAATATTTATTGCTACATTTTATTACAAGTCTTCATGAAAATACAGAGTCGATCTTATATGAACATCGTAGTTTACAGATGCTGAAGGTTTTCACAGATAATTAATGATTAAGCTGATCTTTCACATCGCTACTAAAACGTTTGGCTGAGTTAATTTCTTCATTTGTCTCCGAGTTGGTATAGATCTGCGAGAAGAGCTATTAGAAAAATAGTGCTGATTTGAGTATGCAAATGTGAAAAACAGCTATAAGAGAGGAATTTACGGGGAACCATAACGAAACAGGGTCCCAATTCCCTTTAATAATCACGCCAAAAACGGTTGCTTTTAAGGCCGTCGCTGAAAGAACATTCTGGAACTTATCACGTGAGCAATCAGTTCTTTTTGGCTGAAATTGGGGTCTGCACGCATAGTAAACTCACGATTTACATGTGATCAGAAGATGGGAGGTGAAGTCAACTGCCATAGGTGCTAACCATTGTCGTTTTCGTTGGACATGATTATAGAGGATCCACTTTTTATCAATGGTGATGATTCTTCCCAAGAAAAGCTCAGTAACAAGTCTACTCTTCACTGACGAGCAAAGAGTAACTCTTTGGTTAAGCTGAGAACAGTCGGATGATGAGAGGCCTGCTGGTCAAGTTTAGACATTTTCCCTAGATCATGAAGGTGTTTTATGATCGAAGTGTAACTCGGATTTAACTGTTTTGCTAATTTTCGTGCAGTTTGCTTTGAATTTTCCTCACCTATGGTTTTCGGGAGCTTAATATTGACAGAACTTTTTCGTCCTGATCGAGCGGGATCTGCGAGAGAAAAATTTTCCAAATGTGAGAATGGCTAAATCATTATTGGCATGCCCGGACACTTAAACCATCATTTCCAGAGATAGAATGAATATTTCTTGTTGCTTCCATTGTTGTAGGGACCCTTTCAAAATTCATACAGCATGTAGTATCTGATTTGAGACTGATCCAAACTCATTTTAAAAAGGTGAAATCGATACGAATGTCACGAGGTGTGATTACCAATGTCACGATGGTGATAGAACGAAAGATGTGAGATGCTAGTGGTTGAGTTGGATTCAGGCTGTGTATAATAAATGCACACTACTTTTAAACAATTGACCAAATTTTATTCACCGCACGAAATAATCTTCATGTTGGTCTCCAATTTAAAATGCAACAACAAAGTCAAAACACTGGAAGAAGAATTCTGTAGTTAATACAACATAGTTAGTTAAGTAGGCTCTGTAAATAAGCTGTCACAACATGAGAAAAATACCACGCTGGATTCATGTCTGCAAAATTGTAGCTACTGTCTTCTCGGTTGAGTAAGGAGTCATTAAAACGACTGTTAAATGCAACAAGTGAGAATGTGGTTTGCTTGGCGGCGATAGTCCACCAATTGAAATTTGGCGCCCAAAGCATGCCTATTAATAAGCCTTATTAAGGGACGTTCAAGAAGGTTCTAGAAAGTAGTATTACGTGATGTCTCGATGCTGATCAATCAATTATTCGGCCGATCATATGAAATACCTGTTATTAAGCCATGATTTTAACGTGGTAATTTGCCGATTCAGTTCCGAATCTGCTGCACGAATTGATCCACTATGGTATAACGTAATCTGCAAAGGAAAAAACATTAGAATGTAAAAATTAAAGCTTATTTTACAATAAGAACGGAAAAAGTAGTCTCAAAATGATCATGTCAAAAATACAGCAGAACTTTTTTCCAGCCCAGTAGTTCTTTCTGTCTCTAGCTGCTTTATCATTGGTGATCCTCTGGTTCAAGAGCGTGAACACCAAGTGACTATGTGTTTTTCGCCGCAACTACATGAGCACCTAAAACAATGGAAAAAGCACGGTGCGTGAGAAGGGGAAAAATTTAATGGTGATGGATAAATGGCAAAGGTAGTAGGCTTGGAAAGCTTGAAGCTTCTTGTGGGAGGACTACAAGCTAGTGAGTTGAGTGTGATGTTGGTGGGTGGATGCTAGATTGGGATCTACCCAAGGTCCTGCACAGATGACCAGTTAACTCTGTTTAGGGATTACGATGTTTTCCCCGATTCTGGGGGCATCTTGATAAAAAGAAAGATAAAAATTGCCCACTCAACTTGAGTCTCTATTTTTTATGCTCAGTATAAAGAAAGAAGGTGGCGAGCCAGAAGAATTGCTAACACGCCGGGCAAAATGCGTAGGGGCATTTCGTCCGTCCTTACGTTCTGAATTCAAATTCCATCGAGGTCGACATTGACTTTCAACCTTTCAGGGTCGATAAAATAAGTAACAGTCAAGCACTGGGGTCGATATAATAGACTTACCCACTCTCGCGTGCTTGCTGGCCTTGTGCCAAAATTTGAAACCAATATAAAGAAAGAAGAAAACACTTCAGTACGATGTTGAATATAGCTAATTCAGGAATGTCTGAATGAAGAACTGCTATAGTTGATAGAGAATCTATGTGCTATGATATACATAGTGTTGCGCAGTCAGAAACATGACTGAAAAAACGGAGAGTTACAAGTGCAGAACGACTGGTTGGAATGAAATTGATATTGACCTAGCACTCGCGAACACTCTTATCAGCAAACTACTGTCGCTTCCTGTTAGGCTATAGATTTGTCTTGACTACAAATTAAAATGTGACTGTTTTAGCATCCTTGTCTCTATGGTGACAACAAACAAAATAAGGAGAAATCTTTCTTATGATTCACTACAAACAACCGATAAACAATTTGTCTTTGGCGATTTCTAACGCAATAGTGAGAAGAGATTACCAAAAAGAGCCAGCTTTACACCAAATAGAGTCAACTAAAACAATCGCCTTCTTCCAGTTACCCTAAAAGTGGTTTTGCGGCTTGTTTAGTTCATGGTCGAAGCAATGGAATCTGTTAGACTGCGTCCTTACCGCTAAGGACAGTGTAACAATGACGAAAAAAATCGTAACTTAAGGTGGGTGATTTCTCTTGATTGGGATCGGGGAGCAAATTCGGATTATCACCCTTAAACTGTAATTTATTTCCATCAGTTTTAGAACAATTGATTTAGTCCACTTGAGGGTGCTTCTAATTATATAACTATTGTTTTGTTTCCACTACAACGACAGAGCACTTACCTTTTCCTTTGCGACTGTCATCTTTCATGATACACCATGTTTGATCCATAACAGTTGCTCTATATTTTGCGTGTGTGCACATTCAATATAGTAAGTTACGGGCATATGGCGTAGTGGTTAAGAGCGCGGGCTACTAACCCCAAGATTCCGAGTTCGATTCCAAGCAGTGACCTGAATAATAATAATAATAATAATAATAATAATAATAATAATAATAATAATAATAATAATAATAAAAACAACAACAACAACATCGAAAAATACCTTAGGAATGAGAACTCAGGTTCGAAATTTCCCCAAGACACCTGATGAAGGCTGGAGGGTATATCTGCCGAAACGCTGTGTTAACAACAAACAAGATGAGGACAAATATCCGTTAAAATGTATATAATCTAAATAATGTACTAAGTTACTCTGTTCAAAGATGTTTTCTGCATTTTAACAACACCAGCATTTTGTGTGTAAGCATCCCGACATAAAATAAAATTATTTATGAAACGAAATAAGCGTCTGAAATTCTTTGCTTCAGTACACGGGCCAGTGGTGTTACTTCGACACGTAGTAGGCCGAGGGTGCTATTTTCTTTCATCTTTTCACGGCATCCTGACGTCTATGAACGATTAACTAGTATCATTGGACAGCATCCAGCAACAGCATTGCAGATATCAGATGTACACGTGCCGTGAGGTTAATTGCTGACTGTTTCACTGATCACGTATTGGCAAGTAATCAGTTTGATATACCTGATTGCGAAACTGAAGTGCAAGAAAATCAACAGAATTGTGTCAAAAACGCTCTACGTCAGCAAACTAAAAAGTCCTGAAATGTAAAATAAACTTGCGGTGAATATGACCAGCAAATTATAAATTTTGTGACATGTAGCAGTCGATGTTTGCTAAGCACAGTTGTGTAAGGCAATCTACAAAGCAGCTATTGCCTTAATCGCCTCCTCATAACGCAAACATACTGATTAGTTTGTATAACAACAGCTGTTAACTGGAAGACGGAAGTTGTTCATAACAGGAGCAATCTACCAGGAGACTCAAATTCATAAATGCCTTGTTACAAAAGGAACTGCAGCAGCTGAAACATCGATGGAAAGATCAGAAATTTAGACTTTTACTGATTGTTACAAAGCCAGTCTGAGAGAAGTATTTAACTGGTACTCCGTTGGTTATGACAACGGGTGTTCCAGTTGATCCGATCTACTGAACAGCCTGCACGTGAAATTAACGCGCAGGTGGCTGAGCACTCCACAGATACGTATACTCTTAACGTAGTTTCCAGGGAGATTCAGCGTAACACAGAATGTGACGAGGCTGGCCCTTTGAATTACAAATACAATTCAATTTTGTCAGCTGAGTGAACTGGAGCATTGTGAAATAAAGTGTCTTGCTTTAGGACTCAACGTGCCGCCGGGGATCAAACTCACGACGTTACGATCGTGAGCCGAATGTCCTAAACAGTAAACCACGTACCTTCACGAGAGACAGGTTTTTAGCCTCCAAAAAAGTAGTAACGGACTAACGACGAATAAGAATCGTTCACATATCTATACTGAGAAAAGTGATATCATGGGGCGTTCGCGGAAATATGTTAGCCATTTACTAAATCTACTCTCTACCCTCTTGAGAAACTCTGGAATGTATCCAACAACTTCCAGAAAATACAAGTCTGGCTCTACAGCTGCATATGGTAGAGTTGTCGACCGTGAGACAAATACAGGAAAATCTCTTAGTGTTGCAGTATTCCCATAGAAGCAGGATATAAAGGAATTACTCCATAGACTTCTCCAATTCACCAGCAAACGTTGGTAATGCGGTACCCGCTTTCTAACAAGGGTGTTCAGATAGTCGCCATTTACAAGTGGAAGGGTGACGAACAGAACTATAGAAACTATCAAAGAATTTCCATTCTCTCAATTGCAAGAAAAATTCTTGTAAGAACACTGCTGAAGAGATTTCAAAAATACGCGTGCGAATTCTTCCTGAAAACCGGAAATTATGACTAAGAACACCAACAAGATTATTTTCAAGGAGCGAAAAAATCAGGAAAAAGTTAAGTCACAAGGCTATTAATCAAATTTACAAAGCGGACTTGGAATTTAATGCTTATGACGTTTTCTCAAAAGATACGGGTATACATCCTGTCGAATTTTTAGAGATAAACAGTTCCGTGATGGTATAATTACTTCGATCTCTCATGGGAGTGACGGATCAGCTTACCGATCACCCATAGGGTAAAGTTGGAACGTACAAAAGCTCCAATGCTAGCTACATTCTCTCTGAGTACCATATTTGAAAAGATGGTGAGAGTGTTCACATGTGAAATTTTTATCTGCACAAGAGAGGATGGAACCTATCTAGGCTAAAATCCACAAGGAAATGCCATGATGTGTATAATCGTGAACTTTTCTTCGCTAATGATTCAGCTCTAATGGTTTGGCCAACGAGCAAATGTTAAAAAAAAAGTTCAAAGCGTTGTATTAGCCTGAACAAGAGGTACTAGAACCTGACCAGTTTCGAAGTATGTTGAAGAAGTTCGCATATTTGAACTGTATGATTTCTGACAACCACTTGAACGCAGAGATGGATCGCCACTTAAAGCCAGCTGTGGTTGCTCTCGAGAAGTTCATCTGCAGAGACAAAAAAAAAAGCATAAAACTGGCAAAGAAATGCAAAGTGTACTGAGCAGTAGTAACTATTCTAGCCGTTGTATTCTGTTGAAACCAGCACGCTGTATTTCGACACATCAGAAAACTGATGAGGTGTCATTTGTACCATCTACGATCTTTAGAGTACATCTACACCGATCGAGACACGCGATTCGCGTGAAGGACACTAGGATCTCCAAGGCTTCTGCAATGAAATGAAATGTGGAAACCGTCGAAGAGGGCAGCCGAAATCGATTATAAGGGTGTTATCAAACGGCATCATGACGATGCGGTTTGTCTGGTTGCGACTTCATGGAGGAAAGATAACGACTAACTGAAAACGATAGAACATGATTGCGTAGTGAGGGTTTTGGACGCCTCTTCTTTAAACTTAATAAACCTTCGACTACAATTTCCCTTACCTTCATGACCGTATGTCTGAACCGCACACTACACACGCGTCATTTTACGTCACTGACAGAACACTATAAAGAAAGGAGTAAATGTTAAGAGTAATATTGCATAAAAGAAAAAGAAGAGAGGAAATTGTTGTACAAGATCCGCTACACCAGGACTGCCAACAATATTCTGTAACCTCTATAGGGCTTTCCTATAAGTAGGTTATCTCCCTTGGCTAGGCGGCGCTCCATGTAGATAATTAAACTTCCGGAGGCTAACCCACGCCATTGTTATTGTTTTACGTCTTATCATGGATATAAAGCAGCTTGATGATTCAGTTATCGAAGTACTTACTGTGCCTGAGTTAAAGAAATATTTAAGATTATATGGACAGTATGTTACTGGAAGAAAGGTGGACTTGACTGAAAGGTTGAAAGGAATAAAAATTCTGTCAATGAAGAATGTCAACAAAGTAAATTCATCGGACGATAAGTCTGAAGTATCGGACGATACTTCAGACAGGAATAAGCAGAAGCTTATATCTCCTCTCGGTGAAGTATTGCCTGATCTAAAAATCTTTGTAAGTTGCCGAATTTCACAGATAATGACATAATTACCTCGTGTTACGGATGAAAGCAAAGCAACAGTTAAGGAGTGGCATATTTTACCACGACAGACACGTACACAGCATCGAATACCACGATGTGAGTGAAAGCTGCTCTCACTGTATTGTCCGGTGTCTGGTAATCCCTTCGATACCGACATCAAACCAAAAAAAGAATCCTGACCACAGAGTGTGGGTAATTATGTCAAATGTCACTGGCAATGTGCATTCAGCTGATTGCAACTGTTAAAGCAAGTCACTGAGCATGCGTACATGTCATACGGGAGAGTTCCAATCAGGGGTGGATAACACCTTATAGGAAAACCCTATAGTCATAGTTCAGTCAGCACATCTGATCTACAATCACACGAAAAAGTGAAACCTAGCTGAGAAGTTTATTTGTTATATTTACAAAAACAAATTTCCCTTCTACCGCCAAGTCATACTTGATTACAACGTGACAGTTACAAAAAAGGCATGTTTTTAGGATTGTCTGGGAAATATGAACGAAAGAAGCCGGACTTTGACAAAATAAAAAATAAAATATTCATTGTTTTGCGTGCAGTTGTATACTTCCTTCAAAATAGTTCTTTCTTCTGTTGAAATACTGCCCATCTAAACATTTTTTACCAGTTTGAGAACGTGCTTTCAGGGTCGTACACAGTTCGTTTAGCCAATTTTCTTCGATCGTTTGAAAGCGACCTTTCATAATGGATTTCAACTTTAGGAACGAATAAAGAATCTAGTGGGTAGGGCAACTGGGGAGCAAGAGTCGTTTCGTTCTTTATTACCAAAAGGTCAAGGATAAAGTAGTAACACATGAATAGATGCATTGTTGTAGAGAAACTTTCAGGTTTGTCCGTGTCTCAGTTCTCTTTATTCTTACAAACACCACGTAAAATAAATTCATGAGGAACAACACTTTTCTACTAAAAACAATACAAAAATACACATCACTTCAATTGAACTAATCTGATGTGCTTCTTTGGTGACTTGGACGATGATTCAATTTACTGTTCTTGTTTCAATATCGTAACTGTACACCTACATTTCGTCATATTTTACATAATACTTTTCAACAAATTTTCATCAGCATTTGAACGATCAAACGGCTCATGATTTTGACTCAGTTACTTTTTTGTTCATATATCAACACATTTTTGAAACATGATACATCTTTAAGTTTCAGTACAAACGTTTACAAATGTTAGGTAAATACACATAGTTAGCCGACGATTTTCGCGGATCGCAGAACGTACTCCTGCAATATGATATTTGTCTGTTGTGAAATGTCGTCTAAATTTGAAATTGCTTTTGGTGAGCGAGCTTCTGTATTTGAAATACTGATACCACTTACGACATTTCGTGTGGTTCAAACAATCCTCCTCGTAGGCCTGAGGCAACATTACAGCAGTTTTCATAAAGGTTCAACGCCCTTTCTCCGCCCTTGTTTGAAACGATTTCGCACAAACACGTTGTTCTTCCAGATTCCTCATTGATCAACTTGAAATAAATTGCTAATCACACTAAACATATGTTCATCCTACACATACACATTGATGGGTAACAGATATGGTCTGAAGAGATTTTTATTATACAGATGGTCAAAGAGTCGCCCATACACAGTGCTGCACTTGTGATCATGCAGTACAATCTGGCTGGTATGCTACGTTCAAAGGCTAGTTTTATTTTTTGTTCTTTTTTACAGCCCTTGTAATCATATTTTTCTTTTTCTATTTTTCTTCATATTGTGAGACAAAACTTTTAAATATCTAACATAGGCGCAGGAGTGGCTGTGTGGTAAGTAGCTTGCTTACCTGGCGGACGTGGTTTTTGTCGCTCCCGCTTCACGTCGCTGAATGCCAGCGACGTGAATTTTTGACGTACAACTACAGGTAAGACTTTTGTGTTTTGGGGGGTTTAGTGGGGGTTTGTTGCTCGTATTTATTTATATTTATGTCGAACAAGAAATCTCCACTGAATTCCACGCATTTGTCTGTCGGTGGTTGTGCTTAATGTCTCACTTAGCGGTGAGAAGAGTGTTTTGGAGGTATCACGCCTCCAAAAATTGTGAACTTGGTTTGTAAAAGTTTGTTGTTTTCAAACCGTGAATTGAGAACTACAAATGAATATTGTGAACTTTGTTTAAAACAGAAAAGGAATTTATTATTTTCAAACCAAGTTTTGAAAGCTAATAAATTTAAAGAAAAGTCTTCCTCTTGCTTTGAACTACACCACGTGGAACTACGCAAAGGATTTAATTTTTACCAGCAAAGTGACGACTGCAGCGGAGCAGGGATCAAATCGGGCCGGAGTACCGTTGTGGCCTGAAAATTTGTTATTCTGCCTGGAACTTTATATTTTATTTATTCTTTCTGAACTGTTGTGTTTTCTTTCTCCTTCTTTTGTGAACTTTTTTTTAGTACGAACTGTTTATTTTATTTCTTCCGCTTTTTTAACTGTTTTCTCTTTTTGCCTGTTTTTAAAATTGTTCGTTGTTTAATTTTTATGTGGACATTTTTATCATGGCAGAGAACATAAAGAAAAATAAGGCCACTGCTGTGGAGTGGGATATTATCCCACCCAAGAAGTGGTTGAATGATTTCAGGGAAAGAACGGTGGTGTTACGGCCCTACTCTAGGTTACTCGACACCATTACGGTCTTTCCCAAAATTGAAATTGAATAAGAGTTGGCAGAATATCTGCCAACTATTAAGTTTATGGCAAGGGGTGTAAAATATGCGACGGTTAGGTTGCTATTTGACACCTCTGAGGTGGCTCGGAAGTTTGCGAGCCAGCCCTTAGAAGGGGAAAAAATTGTTTCTTCCCACATACTGTGGGAAGAAATTAACTAGGGCTTGGATCTGTGGGCTGGCACCCGGTATAGAACCTGATTGGATAGAGGATACTATCCGACGGGGTCTGGGTGGCAGTGGAGCAAAGCTCTTAAATGTGAAAATTTTACCTACAGCTGATTGGGTTGGGGAAAAAGCGGTTTTGACCCTGTGGACCCAATCAGCCAGGGATTTGGTATTTCCGGATTTTTTGAGGATGGCCGGCCAGAAATATCCGGTAATTCTTGAGGGACGTAAACCCAAGTGCCACCGGTGTCTGAAGCCCGGTCATGTCAAGAAAGACTGTCCCCAGGACCAGAGTAAGGTCCTGGAACAGTTAACAAATGTTATTTCCTCCGATCCCCCAGTGGAGGGAGAGACGGAGGAAGTCGAGGAGGTGGAAACCTCCTCGAAAAAAGGAAAAAAAAGGAAGAAGGTGGGCAACAATGGTTGCCCACCGAAAATCGTGGGGGAAGAGGAGGACCTTCCGGCAAAGGCGGAAGTACGCCTTACTCCAGTGGCCCCAAAGAAAAAGAAAAAAAAGAACGAGGCACGGCCGGTGCTCGATAGTGCACCGCCGGCGTATCCCGACACTCCGTTGGTGGGAATTGTGCCACCAACGGAGGAAAGCAGGTCGGTGGGAATTGTGCCGCCAACAGTAGAAGCTGTGGGCTCACCCTGTGAGGAAAAGGATCGGCTAATCCTATTCCGAAAGGGAGGAGCCCTGCAGAAATTTGTGAATAAAAGGAAGCGTCAGAGAGAGGGAGTCCTCACCTGTACTAAGGATCTGGACTGGCCTCCGCAGGTGGCTGCGGAGGTCGTGTCGAGTAGGCACATAAGTGCGTTGGTGAATTCGTTCCCACTCGGCGAATTCAGTAGTGAAAAGTGGCCCGACCCAGACCCATCGTTTTGCTTGAGAGAAGCGAAGGCTATATCGGGCGAAAAAACCTAAGAGGACGAGTGCCTCATATTGTGTAATGAAAAATCGTAAGAGGCAAATGCCTTAATTTATGACTTTTTATGTACGAGGTTCATAGCCTCAATGTGAAAATTTAATTTTATAAAGAACAGTGTTATAGAGAAGCAAAGTTCGGCGGGCGGCTTTTGCCTTCTCTCATTATACCATCATATTTATCATCCATTTCATCTCATTAATGTTTTTGTCCAGCCCGTAGCTACTCTCTATGTACTGCCTTTATGGCAAATTGAAATGAAATAAAGTAGCTTGCTTACCAACCGCATGGTTCCGGGTTCTTTCCCACTGCGTGGCACCTTGGGCAAGTGTTTTCTACTATAGCCTCGGGCCGACCAAAGCCTTGTGAGAGAATTTGGTAGACGGAAACTGAAAGAAGCCCGTTGTGTGTGTGTGTGTGTGTGTGTTTGTCCCCCCCCCCCCTGCAACATCACTTGACATGCGATGCTGGTGTGTTTACGTCCCCGTAACTTAGTGGTTCGGCAAGAGACCGACAGAATAAGTACTAGGCTTACAAAGAATAAGTCCTGGAGTCGATTTGCTCGACTAAAGGTGGTGCTCCAGCATGGCCGCAGTCAAATGACTGAAACAAGTTAAAGAATTAAAGAATAGGCATGACTATGTGATTAAGAATTCACTTTACAATCGCATAAGTTTGAATAAGATTTTATTGGGCATCACCTTAAGCAAGTCTTCAACCGTAGCCTTGACTACACTCAAGCGTTGTATGTAAATTAGATAAAAACTGCGTGGAAGCTTATTCTCAAGACAATTCTTGTTCTCAGGTAATTGTTAACTTAATCCTTAGTTTAAAACCACAACCAGGCGTTTGATTGCTTTTAGATGGATTCATTGTTGTTTCCATTTAACATGTCTTGATGTGCACTTTCCAACTGCAGCAATTAATAACATATAGTTTCTTCTCTTTCTTTCCGTGTGTCTTCAAAGCCCAACGACAAAAGAAAGTCAAGATTTCAAACTTCCATTGTTCAACTGAGCCACAGAAAACAAATCGTAGTCAAAATCATTTCCTTTGCTTTAACACTTTTGCATTTAAACAAACGATAAGAAAAAATAAAAGAATTAAACATGAACTTCGCATTTCATTCTTTTTTGTCAGTATTCGTGTATAAAAAGAAAATCATACATCAACGGGATTAACCGAACGACTTCCAGTCTTAAAATTATTTTGCTACATTTTAAAAACTTTTTTTCATTTTGTTTTCTTTGTTCAATGCACACGTAAACATATGTTTGTGAATGTATAGAACACATTGCTCAGGATATTGTTTCTATGCTTCTTGCAAAACAACTTCAAGACACAGCTACAGTCACACACAGTTTATGTGACATGGATATTCTTTTGTTGGCTTCGGTCATTTGACAGCAATTACGCTGCTTACATACTGCTTTCAGGAAGTTTCGTAAGATTTTTTTTATATCAACCACTGTCCATTAGTTTGTTCGGTAGTTATTTTATTGCTCAATATTTATCACACACAGGTGGCGAGCTGGCAGAAACGTTAGCACGCCGGGCGAAATGCTTACCGGTATTTCGTCTGTCTTTACGTTCTGAGTTAAATTCCCCCGAGGTCAACTTTGCCTTTCATCTTTCGAGGTCGATAAATTAAGTACCAGTTGTGAACTGGAGTCAATCTAATCGACTAGCCCCCTCCCCAAAAATTTCGGGCCTTGTGCCCAGAGTAGAAAAGAAAATTTATCACACACAGGCAGCGAGCTGGCAGAAACGTTAGCATGCCGGGCGAAATGCCTAGAGTTATTTCGTCTGCCGCTATGTTCTGAGTTCAAATTCCGCCGAAGTCGACTTTGCCTTTCATCCGTTCGGGGTTGATTAAATAAGTACCAGTTACGTACTGATTAAATAAGTACCAGCAGTACGTAACTGGTACTTATTTAATCAACCCCGAAAGGATGAAAGGCAAAGTCGACTTCGACGGAATTTGAACTCAGAACATAGCGGCAGACGAAATAACTCTAAGCATTTCGCCCGGCATGCTAACGTTTCTGCCAGCTCGCTGCCTGTGTGTGATAAATATTGAGCAATAAAATAACTACCGAACAAACTAATGGACAGTGGTTGATATAAAAAAAATCTTACGAAACTTCCTGAAAGCAGTATGTAAGCAGCGTAATTGCTGTCAAATGACCGAAGCCAACAAAAGAATATCCATGTCACATAAACTGTGTGTGACTGTAGCTGTGTCTTGAAGTTGTTTTGCAATAAGCATAGAAACAATATCCTGAGCAATGTGTTCTATACATTCACAAACATATGTTTACGTGTGCATTGAACAAAGAAAACAAAATGAAAAAAAGTTTTTAAAATGTAGCAAAATAATTTTAAGACTGGAAGTCGTTCGGTTAATCCCGTTGATGTATGATTTTCTTTTTATACACGAATACTGACAAAAAAGAATGAAATGCGAAGTTCATGTTTTATTCTTTTATTTTTTCTTATCGTTTGTTTACATGCAAAAGTGTTAAAGCAAAGGAAATGATTTTGACTATGATTAACTTAATCCGTTTGTCTGTCCTTGTTTGTCCCCACTGTGTGTAGCCCCTTGTGGGCAGTAAAGAAATAAGAAACGTTAGCACGCCGGGCGAAATGCTTACTGGTATTTCGTCTGTCTTTACGTTCTGAGTTCAAATTCCGCCAAGGTCGACTTTGCCTTTTATCCTTCCGGGGTCGTTAAATTGAGTATCATTTGCCTACTGGGTTCAGTCTGTAGTAACGCTGTGCGCATGCGTAGTCTCACGCATGCGTGGAATTCAACAACCAAGCTTTCCCGCTTCATTCTGTCTCTTTCTTGCTGGCCAGCGATTGAGCAAGGATGTGTTTAGCCGTCTCTCTCCATCTTTCGAACTTACGCTAGACGGCTCGCTCACATCTACATACCAACGTCCCAACAACCATGATCACACACACAGAAGACGTCTCAACAAACAAGAGCTAAAGATGTATATATTAACCACCTTAAAATAAATATTGTTATGTTGATAGTCTGGAGTTCAGCGTTCCGTTAATTCTTAATTTTATATAGGAAAGTCAGGTATACATCTAATGATGTATAACCCACTTTCCTATAAAGTGGTGACCCCGACTAAGGAACAAGCGCGGCCATGGATTCTGGACTACCAACCTATAACTGGTGACCCCGACTAAAGAACAAATGCGGCCATGGAGACTGAACTACCAAGCAACGATGACCACCAACATCTCCAACCATAGTCAACACGACTTACTATGTACACCAAACTAAACCACCGCGGCAAATCTCTCTCTTCGATTCTGTTAGGTGACTTAGCTTCACCACGATAATAAACAGACAAGAATTACAGCCTGCGATACTTCCAATTGTGTACTCAAGAACTTGGTATAAAACTCTCACGTGTACTGACTTTCTATCTGCTGTAATATCTCACATACATATAGACGGCCTGTCTTTTATTATGTTCTTATATGTCGCATTCACACTCTCACATACATATTTATGCCACACTAAATATCTCTTGTTATTCATTTTATACGGTTGTGTTTATCATCTTTTATCGTCTCGTTACTGGCTATTTATGTTATCGTCGTATAACATTATTTGGTATATCATCTATGATATATTATTTTGTGTTCGATCGTGTGACACGTTTAAATAAAAGGAGTCCTCTGTTTTTCCATTCGTCACCATTTCTCCTTTTTGAGTTCGCACGGTCGTTTTTTCATCTTGGGTTAAGAAAATTTTCTTCGGGGTTTTCGCTAATGGTCGTACAGAGATTTGTCTGTCGACCGTCTGTAAAAGCGCACCTCTTCAAACACCATCATCACCGAGCAGCCTTTTCGCCACCAGCTTCGTTCAACCAAGATTACCACCGCGACGACAACAACTACTACTACCAACTACAAGCATTCCCCCGACGTCGCCAAGTTTCAACAGGACATCATTACCACCACACATACAGAACACAGCTATATTACAGTTCCTGCGTATTAACATTCCAAATTTCCTTGTGTAACTTTTATAGAATATTCCGTACCAGGTAACCGGTCACAACTAGCATCCGACGCTCAACTACAGCCCTGCTCACGGACCACAACTTCCTGCGTATGGACATTCTATCTCCTTGTGGAATTTTTATACGAATTGGTTTTCTCCATCTCAGTGTTTTAAGACTTTTCACAGTCTGTTACAGACACTTTTACTATGTTCTGTGTTTTTTCACACACACACACACTTGTGCACTCATACATTTTCTTTCCTTTCAGTAAAAACAAACGCTCAGACTTTCACATTCCGTGATTCCAGTTCCTGGACAGTAGTCATCACGATTTGTTTTCTCATTGTCTCATTTGTTTTTTTACTAGGTGGCATTTACTGCCCATATTGCATGTTTTTCTTTCATTCCTTCAATTTGTACATTGCATGCATGTATCACACGAGTGTACATTTCATTTCTTTCATTTTTCTTTGTGTGTGTTTGTGCTACATCTTGTGGGTGGTTTTCAGTGGCCATCCTGCCTCAGGCGTTCCAACAGAATTTCATATTATCGTGCATTCCGCACTGGCAAGGGAGCCCTGTAGTAACGCTGTGCGTATGCGTGGAATTCAACAACCAAGCTTTCCCGCTTCATTCTGTCTCTTTCTTGCTGGCCAGCGATTGAGCAAGGACGTGTTTAGCTGTCTCTCTCCATCTTTCGAACTTACGCTAGACGGCTCGCTCACATCTACATACCAACGTCCCAACAACCATGCTCACACACACAGAAGACGTCTCAACAAACAAGAGCTAAAGATGTATATATTAACCACCTTAAAATAAATATTGTTATGTTGATAGTCTGGAGTTCAGCGTTCCGTTAATTTCTAATTTTATATAGGAAAGTCAGGTATACATCTAATTATGTATAACCCACTTTCCTATAAGTCTAATCGAGTGGCACCCTCCCCCAAAATTTCGGGCCTTGTGCCTAGAGTAGAAAAGAATATTTATCACACACAAACAAAGGTAGAATTGGACATGGGACCATGTGGATGCCAAGCAAACATGTCAACATTACAATCATGACTGCTTTCATATCAACATCATTTAACATCTAACTTCCATGCTGGCATGGGTTGAATGGTTTGACAGGAGCCAGCTAGGTAGAAGACCACACCAGGCTACTGTGTCTGTTTTGGCATGGTCACATATATAGATATAAAAATCAAAATTAAATCAAACATAAATGAGAAAAATATTAACATATATTTTAAATAAATAGAATTTACAGAGAGTTAGATCAGGGCGTCATAATACCCAAACTGCCTTTTGATTTAACCAAATGCCTTCATTTTTGTTTCATATGAACTATGTTCAAGTTATACCATCAACCAATATCAAACCTGTTATTCACATCCAGTAGACATAAAAGGTTGGCTGATCAACCCTGATAAAGGAAAATGAAACTTGGATTCAGTTGACAGCTGAGTCCATCCTACTTATAGTAAAGTCTGTTTGACATAAGCACAAAGGCAAGTGAACCACAAGCATTACAGTGGGTCAGAACATGAGTATAGATATAACACATATCTGGATTAAATTTCAATGGGTTTTGTGTAAACTTATAAAGCTATTCTTACTTTTTACATTTTTTTGTAACAAGTAGGTGTAGCTATTTTGCAACCTGGGCATAGTCAACTGTAATAATTATAAATTAATTTGCTTGTCTACACACAATGAAGACCTAGAGCAACAAAATAGAATGTGTATTATAAAAGACATAAATGAAAATATCTTTCTTAATCACTCTCTGTGATTACTTTTTAAGATAGCACCTTAATTTGCTTAGTTTACAATAACCTTATAAATAATTATGTTAAAAGAAATTGTGTTTGAGAATGAATATTAAAACTATAAAATCCTTGAATCCCCTTCTTGCATATCCATGACACTGCCTTGATTAAAAAAATCTTGAATTATTATTAAATCCTTGTTGTGATACTACATCATGTCATAAAAATCAACATTTTTTAATGATATTTGATACCTATCAATTTTATCTGGTATTTCGAGGTATACTAAAATTGTAATACCAAGAATATGTCAACACGACTTCCTCAACAATTAAAGCCAAGGTTTTAACACACAATTTGATATACCAATTAAAGGAAGTAAACATGCTTCACTGAATGTATAATGTTCATGCACATGAATGAGGAAGCAATGAAAAAAAAAGGATCTATTATAAGCAAATGAAACACTGAAATTCCACTGACATTTTTACTACAGTCACTTTTCCCTTTAAGCCACTTCTTCCCCAAAAAGAAAATTATGTCCTCAGCTTTTAAGAATATTTAAGCAAAAGAGCAAGCATTACATATGTTCATGTCTGCATGTGTGGGTATGAATGTGTGTGTGTGTGTGCACATGTGTGTGTAGCATTATTAATAGATGTGTTGTTTGTCCTTTGTTTTTGAATATGACCTATACACCAACTTGTATACTCATATACACTGAAACAACAGAATGCAGCTATACAGACAACTGGAGTTTCATGACGACTACTACTACCTATACTCTACATCTGTGGTATGAAACTATGGCAGTGATATTCAAATTATCACAATGAAAGGCCTTTCATCTATCTAGTCTGAAGAAGTTAGTCCTGATATACACTAAACTTGGATTCAATTTCTCTCACACCCACACATATGTGCACACAAACACACACAGATAGATAAATGGATGGATGGTATATAAAATGTATAAGATGCATTTTATAAGTTTTTAGATTTTTTTAGGAGAAGCAGTTATAATTAGCCTAGATTATTGTAATTTTAGTATATCATTACTATACAACTAATAAGCTAATCTACCAACTTTTATTGTTTCAGACTGAAGGAGACAGCTGCAACAGCACTTTGAACAAATCCTGTTAAACACTGCTTGTCACAGCTGACTAGTTTGCAGAATGCACTCAGGACATGAACACAATTTGGATGCTCACTATGCAATAAAGTTTTGGATTAAACTAGGTTAAAACACTACAGAAACTGATGAAATACTCCAGACTGCTTAACTGGCACAAGAGGTTCAAGGATGGTACAGAGGAGGTGGGAGATGATGAGTGGGGTGTGAGGGAGAGAGATGTCAGATCATTGGAGCTGGTAAAGAAAAATTCACAATTTTCTCAATGACGATTGTTAAATGTCTATAAAGACAAAAAGCATAGCTTAGAAGAGTTTGGGTGGCAACTGTACACAGAATTGTTTGTGAAAATATGTGCTTAGTGATAAGCATCCTGGTAACCAACTACTTGACAGAGATAGACATCAAAATTGTCCCTCACCTTCCCCCCACAATCCAGGCCTTGGTCCCTGTGATTTTTAGTCATTCTCCAAGCTGAAAGCGGACATCAGTGGCAGCTGTTTTGAAGATGAAATAGGTTATGACAAAAGTCATGGACACCTTCACTTTGGAGGACTTCCATGGGGCCTTCACAAAGTGACTGGAGTGTTACAAAAAGTACACTGAAATCAGAGGATCTTACTTTGAATGAGACATGAGTTTTGTACTTTTTTAAAATTAATAAATGTTTCTCTTGGTTTCAAAATTTCTGAAATGCATCTTGTATATGTGTGTGTATGTATAGATAAAGATATATACATAGACTGTATATCTATATCTATGTCTCTCTCTCTCTCTATATATATATATATATATATATATATATATATATACACACACACATATATACTTCCTGGCACTTGTACCGGTGACACGTGAAAAGTCATTTGAGCGAGATTGTTGCCAGTGCCGTTGGACTGGCTCCTGTGCAGGTAGCACGTAAAATACACCATTTGAGCGTGGCTGTTGCCAGTACCGCCTGACTGGCCTTCATGCCGGTGGCACGTAAAAGCACCCACTACACTCTCAGAGTGGTTGGCATTAGGAAGGGCATCCAGCTGTAGAAATTCTGCCAAGTCAGATTGGAGCCTGGTGTAGCCATCTGGTTCACCAGTCCTCAGTCAGATCGTCCAACCCATGCTAGCATGGAAAGCGGACGTTAAACGATGATGATGATGATATACATATATACACATATATATACATACATACATATACATATATACACATATATATACATACATACATATACATAAATGTAGATTTGGTTTCAAATCTTAGCTATACTGTAGGTGTTCATTACATACACACATACCTACATTCATACATACATACATACATATGTGCATACATACATACATACATACATATATATATAAATATATATATATATATATATATATACACACATGTATATGTATGTATGTATATATGCATGCATGCATGTATGTATGTAATGAACACCTACAGTATACCTAGGCTAGGATTTGAAACCAAATCTACATTTTTATCCATTGTCAAACACATCCTCAGTCTACTTAGTTTTATTGCACCGAGAGATTAATGAGAGAAAGTTGACCTCTTGATCTTTCTCAGGGCATTCTTCGGTCAATTCTGATTAAAGAAAGAACCCTATTGTTTTTAGCTCTATCTACTTAGCAAGTTATAAAAACACAAGCAAATAAGTTATCTTCCTCTCTTTGGCCAATTGTCTCTGGACAAACAGCAACCTTGTCAGTATGCATATGAAGGTAGACCTCTTAATGTATCATTCTGCCTTGATTGTTTTACTCCGTCTTTCTTTTTGGCAGTGCAGTGATGATGGTAGCTCCTGCACACAATGACCGTGGAGCCAGAGACAAATATTCTACTGCATCTACAAACAAGTTGTATATTAAAATAAAATAAATGTGCCCTTTTAAAGCCTAGCCAGGCTCATGGGCCCAATTTCCCGGTTTCAATGGCGTATGTGTTCCCCAGCTGTACGGGACACCAGTCCATCGCAGCGTTACTAATTTTTGCCGGCTGAGTGGACTGGAGCAACGTGAAATGAAGTGTTTTGCTCAAGAACACAACGCGTCGCCCGGTCCAGGAATCGAAACCACAATCTTACGATCATGGTGCTGACGCCCTAACCACTAAGCCACGCGCCTCCACAAAGTTGTATATTGTAATGACTAATATCATAATCAATTTTATATCAGTATATATATATCTATATATGATTTGTGTGTCTGTGTCTGTCTGTATGTGCACATGTGTGTGTGTGCACATGTGTGTGTATGCATATGTATACATATATGGTAAGATGTTTAAACCATTTTTCATTGCAATGGAAATGTATGAGTCTGTTCATAGGATGGGAGGGAGGAACAAAAAGAGTCATAATACGAAAAAGTCTAGTCAAGAGAGAATGAGAAAGTAATTGGTATATAAGAAAAAAAAATGGATGATGGTTGAGAAGGAAGTGGAGATAAATTTGATATACTGTATCAAGGAATATATAAATAGAAGAGGAATTACCCTAACAAAATGTGTCATTTAACAGTAACACTGTTATACAAACACATGTGAAGTGTCAGTAGGAAAACCAACAAGAAGATACAGTAGGAGGGAAGGAGTGTTATATCAGCATAAAATTTAATGACATCTTATCTTTCAATAAATTAAAATACAGAACTTCGCACTTCCAGAATTATTTCCTTGTTCATACATATAGTAAGCAACATTTCCAATCGCCCACTATTTTTCTCTTGCTATTATTAATTTGTAATAATAATAATAATAATGATAATAAATAATAATAATAAAATGCCTGGATGCAGTACCAGGCAGTGGCTCTCATGGCTTCTGATCTTAATTGATTGGAAGTGTTATCATGTACATTGTTTTGTCTTGGTATAAAAGATGGGCTACAGCAAATATTCTGCTCAGTACCACAGATTTGCTTGTCAGTTGTTTGACCTTAACCATTTTAGCATGTCCCTTGGTGGCTGACGATATGTGCATCTCTGATCATGAGCAGAAGTAGTGGGGGAGCATCATAGCCATGTGTTGAGAGGAATTCTTTGGAGTTCCAATAATTCACCTTTCGAAACATGGGTGTTTTGCTCAACATCCTTAAACAAACCTTATTCAGGGACCTTTTGAGCGGAATGAAGAAAATTCTGACTGAAGAAAATTCTAACTGGGCCCTGAAAATTAAAGAAAAAATATAATGTGAAAACCATATTTGACATTGATACCACCATAGAAACTGTCAAGCAAAAGGTATGTGCCCGCATAGCAAGGTATGAAAAGCACATTAGATTCTTCAAGGACAACAACATGTTAAAAAATGACCCAAAAAATTTTTGCAGGAAGATAGGGAAAATACCAGTTACAGTAAAGTTTGTCTCATCAAAAGAAGAAGTGCAGGAATTTTGGAATAAAATTTGGGCAGAAGAAGAAATGCACAATGAAAAGGCCCCTTGGATTGATAGAATATCTACAAGCTCCTTAGAAGAGCAAAAGTGGGAGGGTATAAAGGAAGAAGATGTAAGATCTGCTCTCAGGAAGTCAAATAAATGGAAGTCTCCAGGAAAGGATAAAATTCTTAACTTCTGGTTGAATGCCTTCCCAGAGACCCATAAATTGCTAACAAAACTTTACAACAACGTTTTGCAACATTCTAGTAGGATTCCCTCTTGGCTAGTTAATGGTATAACATTCCTGCTTCCAAAAAATGAATGAAACAAATGAACCAAAAAATTATCAACAATATATAAAACGCTAACATTTGTCTTGTCTGAATTTACCTATAGTTTTTTAATAGAAAGTGGCATATTCCCTAATGAGTAAAAAGGATGTAAACATGGATCCTATGGTTGTAAAGATCAGCTACTCATCAATAAGATGATCTTGGAAGATTGTCACAAACGACACAAAATCTTGTCAACAGCCCGGATAGACTATAAAAAAGCTTTTGATTGCCTACCACATAGCTGGATTAAGAAATATTTGGAAATGTATAAAATAGCACCTACTCTGCGAAACTTTTTGTCTCTAAGTATGAGATCATGGAGAACCACACTGACTTTGAACAGAGACAATGAATCTCTCAATGCTGGAGATGTAAGAATTTTATGTGGCATTTTCCAAGGTGACTCACTATCACCACTCCTATTTTGTCTAGCCTTAATACCTCTCTCAAAATTGTTCAATGATGTACAGTACGGTTATAAAATGTTTGATAAAAATATAAATCATTTCATTTACATGGATGATTTAAAGCTCTTTGCAAAAAATGACCAACCACTCCAGGGCTTACTAGCGATTGTTAAACAATTCAGTGATGACATCAGGGTGCAATTTGGCCTCAATAAATGTGCAAAAGCTACATTTATCAAAGGGAAAATGACAGAAATATCTAAAGTGAACCTTGACCAGCAGAATGTCATAAAGGAGTTAGAACCATCAGGGAGCTGCAAATACCTAGGGGTACTTGAAGGGGATGGAATCAAACATTCAGTGATGAGGGAAAGGATCAGAAGAGAATATTATCGCAGGGTGAGAGCAATACTCAAGACAGAGTTGAATGCCAGAAACAGGATCGAAGCAATCAATACTTTAGCCTTACCAGTCATGACTTACAGTTTCAATATCATTGACTGGTTAATTACTGAAATATGTAAACTTGACAGAAAAATACGAAAATTGCTGACAATGCATAGAATGCACTTCCCTAAGGCAGATATAGATCAACTTTAACTGACACAAAGATAGATGCAAATTGACCAGACATTATATTGAAAGACTTCAGACAAAAATCATGCCTCCTCATTGATATGACTATCCCAAATGATATAAAAGTATCTGTGAAGACCTACCAAAAACTGAACAAGTATAAAGATCTTGAAATAGGAATTAGCAAAATGTGGATCCTGAAGGCTAAAACAGTACTTGTTGTCGTAGATGCCCTAGGAATGATAGCAAAAGTGGCTGATTGCTACCTAGCTCAGATACCAGGAAACCCCAAAATGGCAGAAATTCAAAAGATAGTGCTCATGGGAACTGCCCATATCCTACGTATGACACCCTAGGCATAACACCAGCATGAACTTGTTGTCTCTTCAGGTCTCTGAGTGAGACTTGGAGCCAACTTGTACAAATGCAAAGCAAAAGTCAAATATAAAATAATAATAAGAAGAAGAAGAAGAAGAAAAGGATGAAAGGCAAGGGTGACCTCAGCGGAATTTGAACTCAGAACATAGCAACGGGCAAAATACCACTAACCATTTTGTCCAGCATGCTAACAATTCCACCAGCTTGCTACCAGTAATGATGATGATGATGGTAATGGTGATGATGATGAGTATGTTGGGCTTTGTATATTTGTACCCCAGCATCACTTTGATGATGTGAGCTGCTCTCCCAATGATAATAATGATGATGATAATGATAATAATAAAATAATAATAATAATAATAATAACAATAATAATAACAATAACAATGATAATATAACAACACATTGGTATTTTGTGGATGGGTGGTATCAACTAGTGACAGGATCTGGGTGGTGATGTTATTTTGTATGAGAGGAAGTAACTTCAAATCCAGTTAGTAACTGGTGAGCTTTGACTTGTATGCCTTTGTCAAATGAACTAGAAAGGTGAAATTGGGTGTATCACACAACAACAGAAATATTAGCTGAGATTGTTAGCTGAGTTCATGACTCACATTGAAAATCAATGGTTTTGGGTTAACACCCAATGTGAGGTTTTTCAGCAGTGTAAATCTTTTTCTTATATTTCCTCTAATAGGTATTACATGAAAATTTTTTATAAAAATAGTTGTAAATAAGATTTAATAGTTCATCATTAGGTTCACATGTGATATGTGCATGTTATATATCTTTTTTTAGAGTTATTAGTCACTAATAGAGGCACAGCAAGAGGTGGGTATGGTGGTGTGTGATGGTAGGGAGGAAGCAGTCAAACAGTTGATACTCAGGTTGAACTTCTGTGGTAAAGTATGATGACATTGGCAGAGAAAGAAATCCAGAAAGTTTTGAGGAAATACTGTGTCGGTGTTTACTACAAGATCTTGAGAAAAGAAGGAAGCAGTAACAAGGAGGTGTGATGGGTGGAATCACTAACTAGTTTAGAGTAGTAAAGGCAGCTGAAGTTGTTATAAAAGAGACAAGGTAGTGGAGTATGATCTATGGATGTTGAGTCTCATAGAAGCAATGACAAGCGACCAAGATGTTTGGCAATTTGCTGTGCTTGAGAAGACAGATCAAGCTAAATAAAATTGTAGTCACGGCCAGTGCTGGTGACAAATAAAAGACATCCATGCCAGTGTCATAAAGGTGTTTTTGCATACTGAACTACTTGGCAAAATTGTTAATTCCCTTCCCTATATCTATATTGATGGTCTTCTCCTGGATGGTTAAACTGCATTCTTTTCTGCGGGACTATTTGTGACTCACATGAGATAATTTTGAGGAGGGATACGGAACTCACTAGTCGATATAAATTTGGAGATGCCGATTCTTTTCTTATGTGATATTTGATGTCGCATGGTCAGATATGAATGGGTTTATTAGCATTTTCAAATTTATAACTTTGGATATCATGCTGATGAATGGAACGAATTTTTATATTCTAATCACGAAACGTCGTACATGATTAACTAACAGCAGGTTTGTTTTCGCTTGTTTTTCTTCTGTTGTTCTATATGTTCCATAAATATCACCATCCGTTGGAGAATAAATTGTAGTTAGAATTAGTAGTTTTAACTGCTATTTCTAAACTTTCAGTATGTTGGTGAGGCAACTCCTGCTGATCCCTATATGTTTATATATATACTCTTTTACTCTTTTACTCTTTTAATCTTTTACTTGTTTCAGTCATTTGACTGCGGCCATGCTGGAGCACCGCCTTTAGTCGAGCAAATCGACCCCAGGACTTATTCTTTGGAAACCTAGTACTTATTCTATTGGTCTCTTTTGCCGAACTACTAAGTTATGGGGACGTAAACACACCAGGGGTGACAAACACAGACACACAAACATATACAAATCTACTATGTTGGTTTGGACATGTGATGCATATGAATGAGGACAGCTGCATATAGAAGGGCCAATCACGGAAAGTGGAAGAGGGAGACCCAGGAAGACATGGGATGAAGTGGTAAGGACCAATCTCAGGATGTTGGGCCTCACAGAGGAAATGACAATGGACCAAGATGTCTGGTAATATGAGGTTCTTGAGAAAACCTACCATCATCAGCGAAACTGAGATCTAGAAGTGTTGTGTATCCCACCCATACTTAACAAGAAAACTTTCCACACACTCTGCACAACAAAAAAAAACTATATCTCTTCTCTTTCTCACATTTCCACTTCATACGCTATGCTTACCTCCCACTCCCCAACCCTGTCCTCTTGGCCCTCTCTCACTGTATCATTGCTCTCTGCTAACTCCTGACCTGTGTGTTCTGCCCACACATAACAAGAAAACTTCTTACACACCTTATCCCAACAAACCAATCTACAACGCTTCTCTTCCTCACATTTTCTCCCTCATGCACTATGCCTGCCTCACATTCCCCAATCCTGTCCTCACTGCTCTGTTTCTCTGTATCATTGCTATCCGGTAGCCCCAACACTCTATATACCCAGGTCTTCAACACACACTTCCCCTTCTCACTCTAATCACACTTCTTTTGCAATATCTTGCCTCTTATATTATGACCTTCAAACCTCAAGGGTATGCCCTGGCACTTGCCACCTTCTATATCTCCCTCTGCCTTTACTTGATCATCTCGTTTATATTCTGATCTCCATCTCTTGTGAGTATGCCCAGCTCTTTCCCCCCATCTCTATCCTGCTGTCTCCCACTCTCTATCTCTCTTCCTCCTGCACTTCCTTCAGGTTGGGTAGCCATGTATGTCCTTTGCAGCAGCACACCTGTTTCTGTCCTCATTCTTGATCTCTCTCTCTTTTTTGCTCCGAACGGAAAACCTTGTACCTCCTCTACAGCAAGACACCTATTTCTGTCTCTCTGCCTCACTATAACCTTTCATCATCTGACACAAGATCACCTCCTCCAATGCCCCCTACCCTCTCAAAAGACTTTTGGCTTGCAAGTTACTTGGTGACCCTGTCAGTGCAGGTACCACTTAAAAAGCATCCAGCCCACACTGTAAAGTGGTTGGCATTTGGAAGGGCATCCATTTGTAAAAAACTTTGCCAAAACTAACTAACCTTGCCTGTGCTTGTGTCACGTAAAAAGCACTAAGACCTCTCGACTGAGTGGTTGGTGTTAGGAAGGGCATCCAGCTGTAAAAATCCTGCCAAAACAGTTACAGAAGTCCAGTCCAGGCTTCTGCCTGGCCAGCTCCTGCCAAACCGTCCCACCCATGCCAGCATGGAAGGCTGACATTAAATGATGATGATGATGATAATACATACATACATACATATATATATATATATATATATATATATATATATCATCATCATCATCATCATCGTTTAAACGTCCGCTTTCTATGCTAGCATGGGTTGGACGATTTGACTGAGGACTGGTGCAACCGGATGGCTACACCAGGCTCCAATCTAATTTGGCAGAGTTTCTACAGCTGGATGCCCTTCCTAACGCCAACCACTCAGAGAGTGTAGTGGGTGCTTTTACGTGTCACCCGCACGAAAACGGCCATGCTCGAAATGGTGTCTTTTATGTGCCACCCGCACAAGAGCCAGTCCAGGGGCACTGGCAACGATCTCGCTCGAAAACCCTACAAGGCCAGTCAGGCGGTACTGGCAACGGTCATGCTCAGGATGGTACATCTTATGTGCCACCCGCACAAGAGCCAGTCCGGGGGCCCTGGCAACGATCTCACTTGGCTTGCCGGGTCTTCTCACACACAGCACATTTCCAAAGGTCTCGGTCAGTAGTCATCGCCTCGGTGAGGCCCAATGTTCGAAGGTCTTGCCTCACCACCTCAGCCCAGGTCTTCCTGGGCCTACCTCTTCCACGGGTTCCCTCAACTGTTAGGGAGTGGCACTTTTTCATGCAGCTATCCTCATTCATTCTCACCACATGTCCAAACCAGCGCAATCGTCTCTCTTGCACACCACTACTGATGCTTCTTATGTTCAGCTTTTCTCTCAAGATACTTACACTCTGACGGGTATGCACATTTACATTACACATCCAGCGGAGCATACTGGCTTCATTCCATGCGAGCTTACGCATGTCCTCAGCAGTCACAGCCCATGTTTCACTGCCATGTAGCATGGCTGTTCGTACACATGCGTCATACAGTCTGCCTTTTACTCTGAGTGAGAGTCCCTTTGTCGCCAGCAGAGGTAAGAGCTCTCTAAACTTGGCCCAGGCTATTCTTATTCTAGTAGTTACACTTTCAGCGCACCCACCCCCACTACTAACTTGGTCACCCAGATAGCGGAAGCTATCAACTACCTCTAGTTTTTCTCCCTGGAATGAGATATATATATAAATATATATATATTAATATATATATCATCATCATCATTTAATGTTCATCTTCCATGCATGCATAGGTAGGACAGCCAGGTAGAAGGCTACCCCAGGCTATTGTGTCTGTTTTGGCAGGGTTTTCACAGCTGGATCCCCTTCCTAACAAAATGTTGGCTTCAGAATTAATTGGTCACACATTCAGCCACACTCCATATCACCTGAATTCTCTCTCTATGGCCTCAGGCTGATCAAAGCTTTGTGTGTGTGTCTGAGTGCAAGTCTGTATGTGTGTGTCTTTGTCTGTGTGTATGTGTGTTTGTGTCTCCTTGTTTTGACATCACATAATATGTCTGTAAACAAGTGTTACCATCCAATAAGTGGTGCTGTTTACATTGTGGTGGTGGTGGTGGTGGTGGTGACGATGACGATGACAACAACAAAGGAATTGACCTTTGTGTTTTGTCACTACTGAATATACTGATTCTAATGATTAAAAAAAGGAGAAGTTGACCTCAGTGAAGTTTAAACTCAGAAACATGAAACATTTTAAGGTGGCTACTTTGTTTTTATTCAGGACTCACCCACTTGTCTCAGTTTAAAGAAAAGTTGTAAAGCAACGTATAGTAAGTTTAGTGCATTAGAGGAGAGAAATGTTACACTGTCTGGGCAGGGTGTGTTATGTTTGTGTGTGAGTATGTGCATACATATATACATATAATATATATATATGATATATAAGTATGTAATATTAATAATCAGCACATCACACATATATATATATATATGTATGTATATATATATATATATATATATATATATATATATATATATATATATAGTTTTAGGGAAAATAACCAATTTTCAAGAACTCATCGATGAAAATCCACTATCACATATATAAAAATTAATAATTAAAAGCACAATAAATGAGTATAATATAAAGTAAAGTAAATATGAGTATAATATAAAGTAAAGTAAATAATAATAATAATAATAATAATAATAATAATAATAAAAAATACATAAATGAAAAATGAAGGTATAGCATGTGGGACATTTATGTATTTTTTATTATTATTATTATTATTATTATTATTATTATTATTATTTACTTTACTTTATATTATACTCATTTATTGTGCTTTTAATTATTAATTTTTATATATGTGATAGTGGATTTTCATCGATGAGTTCTTGAAAATTGGTTATTTTCCCTAAAACTATATATATTTTATATATACTTTATCTATAAGGCTCAATTTAATTTTAATTTTTTATAAATTGATTTTAATTGAGTTTTTTACCTGTAATTTTGGATTTTGTCCCTAATAATATTATATATGTATATATATATATATATATATATATAGTAGCCACCTTAAAGGTTTTATGTAGAAGTTCATTGCTACTAGAATATTAATAACTTGTATAAATTGAACTTCTACATAGAACCTTCCAATATATATAGAAATGACACACACACACTCAACAAAACTTCCTTTTTAAAAAACACTTACAGCTTTCTAGATACGGCTAATAGAGCTGATGCCACAAACAACGTATGTGGTGGAATGTTTGCTTATAAAAACTTGTATATGCACACATGGGAGTAAGGGGACATCCGAGTAAGGTTGTGCATACGAACCCACACATATATATATGCATTGGAGTGTCTATAGCTACCTATTTATAATGTTTGTAGGCTCTTTGTGTGCCTTGTATTTTTAAGGGTTTTTTGACATATATCTTTTTTATATTTTTGCATGTCCCACATGCTATACCTTCATTTTTCATTTATGTATTTTTTATTATTATTATTATTATTATTATTATTATTATTATTTTCCTGCTGTACCCTTATTTTTATTTTTATTTTGATTTTAATTCTATTTTTTATTTTTATTTCTATCTTATTTTTGCTGTTGTTATTCTTCTGGTCTCTACCACACCTCTGTTTTTACCTCTTGCTCTACATTTGTATGAAACCCTTTGTGAATCTCTGAAGAGGCCTAGCGGTTCGGGCATGTAACCCCATTTCAAAATGTCATCCGATAATCACTCCGGAAAGGAATATTCGGATAGAATGGGGCTTGCTAAAACTAGGCCGAAACAGCTGTAAGATTAAACTTCTGTTCATCCTCTAATTCCTTATGTACTTTGTACTTCTATATGTAAACCAGGTTGGCAAAATAACATAGTCTGCCATAGACACCTGTGCTTTGGTTCTTTCTTTCTTTTTCTTTCTTTTTTTGTCACTTTTGCTATGAATTAAATTAATGAATTCAACGGGATCCACTGTCTGCAAGTAGTTGGGTTCAGCATATTATCCTCCATTTTCTAATTGTTATACAAATTTTGGGTAAAACCTCCACTTTTACCCGCTCCCATTGATTGCACTTAGTATAGCACTAGTGTAGCAATAATTGGGTACCCTCCCAGCAGTATACTGGATAGATACTATCCCTTAGTGGGTTAAACCCCCAACCCCTAACTCTCTCACGTTATATATATATATATATATATATATATATATATATATATATATATATATATATATATATATATATACACACACATATATATCATATATATATATATATATATATATATATATACATATACAGGGTGCAGTCAATAAATTGTCGCCTAATTTATGCAAAAATGAAAATAGCCCTGACATCTCATTTTAACAGATATAATTACCAAAATTACATAAAAATATGTAAATCTATTCAATAAAATCGCCATTGGCTTCAACCACGGCCTCCAGATGACTTCAGAATCTCCTGAAACTCTTCTGGACAGTCTCTTTGTTTAAGTTGGTGAATGCTGCCATAATCTTTGCCTTCAGTTCATCTTTGGCATTACAAGGAGTTTTGTTCTCACGCTCAGCTGTGCCCCACACATAATAATTAAGGGGGTTCCAGTCTGAGGAGTTAGGTGGCCAGATGTTAGGGGTGATGTGATCGCAGAAATTGCCTGACAGCCATGACTGGGTTTTCCTGTTTGTGTGGCATAGTGCAGAGTCCTGTTGCCAGACATAGGGTCTTCCAGCAGCCACCCTCTTGACCCAGGGCAGCACTACCTCTTCCAGGCACTTAATGTAGGCCTCTGTGCTGAGTCTGAGGCCGTATGAGATGATAAATGGAGGCATAATGTCAACATTTGGAAAGAATTGGACTCACCCTCGTATATACATATATATATACGAGGGTGAGTCAATTTGGAAAGAATTGGATGAGTCTAATGGTGATTATATACGAGGGTGAGTCTTTTTGACTCACCCTCATATATATATATATATATATATATGATGATGATATATATATATATCGTTATATATATATATATATGTATCGTTTGTAGAAAACATAAATCTGGAGAAGAAGTACACTCTAGAATGCAGAGCAGTGTATACTTTAAAAAATGGGCAAGGCCAGTTTATGGGATTACTCTGGATTTCCCATCCATAAAGGGTTTAGCTTTATGGCATATTGTCAGACCCCAAAACCTGTTGGCCTAAGACCTCTTTAAAATATGGAGGAGGAAAGGCCTCACTATGAAGGTAAATTATAGTGGATTATTTCCCTATTGTAGCGGGGCCTTTCCCACTCCATATTTTGAAGAGGTCTTAGGCCAACAGGTTTTGGGCTCTCATGATATGCCATAAACTGGCCTTCCCCATTTTTCAATATATATATATATATATATATATATATATATATATATATATATACACACACATACATATATGAATATATACAAATACATGTGTGTGTGCGTTTTGTGTGTGTGTGTGTGTGTGTGTGTGCGTGTGTGTGTGTGTGTGTGTGTGTGTGTGTGTGTGTGTGTGTGTGTGTGTAGGTATGTATGTATATATAAGGGTGTGGAAACCACTGAAACTATAACTTTTATGAAACAAAAGCTAAAGTACTCCAGTACAATAAGAACAATTGAATTTTAAATTGTTTATTATTATATTTATAACAGGGTTTTGACAGTCTCCTATCATTAAACTCATTGTTGTATTCATATGTTAAGTGTACAAGTTGTGCATGAGTGACTTATAAAGGTTGTTAACTGGATACATGAATATGAGAAGGAAAGTGACAAAACAAGACTAAAAGACACTCCTTTGTTATGTAATTTCAGCTATATGAGCCAATGATAACGTGTCTTTATTTCGTAATTCAGCCTGGTAAATAACAGCCGCCAAAATTTTCTTTAAACCATTTCCTGTTTTATCTGAAAAAAAAAATGATACATTACTACCATGCACCAATATATTGTTTCAAGAATCACTATCATTATCATACCATAGGTAACTATAAATATAGGGAGAAAATTGTGTGTGTGTGTGTGTGTGTATGTGCACGCGCGTGCATGCGTGTGTGTGTGTGTACAGGGTGCGGTGAATAAATTGTCATCTAATTTATGCAAAAATGAAAATAACACTGACATCTCATTTTAACAGATATATTTACCAAATTTACATAAAAATATCTTGAAATACTAAAGAGTAAATCTATATATATAAAAATGAGAATGTGTGTGTGTGTGTCTGTCTGTCTGTCTGTCTGTGTGAATCCCTAAAACTCGAGAACTACGCAACCAATTTCATTCAAATTTTACACATGCCTTACTTAGGGTTCCAGTTGTGCTTTAGTCAAAAAAATTTTTAACTTCTTGCAGAGTTCGAGCCCACGGCAACATAATATCTCCTCCACTATTTAAGTATTACGTGTCAAAAGTGAAACAAAAACACTCGTCACATACTTTCACTTTAAAAATGAAACTATTCCACTAACTGAAACAATCACATTTCGATACTGTAATGACAGATACTTTCACAGAGAGAGAAAGAGAGAGACAGAAAGAGAGAGAGAGAGATGTATATGTATACATATACATGTATATGTACACCATTTCGATACTGTAATGACAGATACTTTCAGAGAGAGAGAGAAAGAGAGAGAGAAAGAGAGAGAGAGAGAGATGTATATGTATACATATAGATGTATATGTACACGTATATGTATATATATATATATATATATATATATATATATATATATATATATATATATATATATATATAGATCTATATGCATACATGTATATGTATACATATGTGTAGATGTATATATATATATAGATGTACATGTAATATGTACATATATACATATATATATGCATACAGATATCTATACATATATACACCCATCACACACACATACACATGCACACAAACACACACATTAGTCATTTGTTTTCTTATCCAAAACTACGTCAAAAGTACTGAATGGATCTTTATGAAATTTGGAAATTATATTCTTTGCATAACGGCCATAACTCCCATGAAAATTCATATATTTTTGATGTTGATGAAATTTTAACCCCAACATAACAGATGAGCATTATTTGTAATTCAACGGTACAACAGTGTAAGACTACCCTTTCAGATATACTTACATTGTGATTTCTGCAATGTGGTGCATAAATTGTCAAGTAAATGAGACGCATCTTTGCCTCCACTGATTCACTTGCAAAGTGTTGAGTAAAATTATTTCGTTGCAGACCTCCGGCCATTTTGTTCTGTTGTTAATTCTGTAGATGACCTCAAACACAAAGTCTTTCCCAACTTTAAACAAAATTACCAAAATCACAATTGGCTATGTGAAAGAGCAATATTAGCTCCAAAAAACGTAGCTGTTACAAAAATTAATCAACACCTGATGCATTCTCTTCCCGGCAATCTTCAAACTTACAAGTCTGTTGATACAGTTCCAGATACAAATGAAGTGGTGAACTATCCTCCTGAATTTCTCAATTCGTTGGAGCCTCCAGGACTACCTCCCCACATATTATCACTTAAAGTTGGAACGCCTGTTATGCTGCTCCGCAATCTGGAACCACCAAGACTTTGCAATGGAACACGACTCGTGATAAAGAAAATGATGTCACATGTTATCGAGGCTACCATTCTTTCTGGATGTGCAAAAGGGGATGACGTCTTTATTCCAAGAACTCTTACTCCATCAGGAGCAGACATTCCTTTTACATTCAGAAGACTAGAATTCCCCCTTCGTGTGACTTTTGCCATGTCCATAAACAAATCTCAGGGTCAAACACTGTCTGTAGCTGGTCTTCTCTTGGAAGAGCCCTGCTTCTCACATGGACAACTGTATGTTGGCTGCTCAAGAGTGGGCAGCAAAAAAACCTATTTGTATATGCTCCACAAGGGAAAACAAGGAACATTGTTTACAACGAGGTGTTATAATCACAACAGCAAGAAAGTATGTACATGATCACCTTCTTTTACGAAACTTCATTGACTTTCATATATTTATATTGATATACATATATATACGTGTGTTTGGGTGCGTGTGTGTATATACATCTATATATATAAAGATGATGCGTAGTCTAGACGGCGTTTTTAGATTTCATTATTCTCTTTAACCCGGGCAACGCCGGGTATTTCTGCTAGTTTATTCAATAAAATCGTCATTGGCTTCAACCACGGTCTCCAGATGACTTCAGAATCTCCTGCAACTCTTCTGGACAGTCTCCTTGTTTAAGTTGGTGAATGCTACAATAATCCTTGCCTTCAGTTCAACTTTAGTGTTACACGGAGTTTTGTTGTTCTCTCGCTCAGCTGTACCTCACACATAATAATTAAGGGGGTTCCAGTCTGAGGAGTTAGGTGGCCAGATGTTAGGGGTGATGTGATTGCAGAAATTGCCTGACAGCCATGACTGGGTTCTCCTGCCTGTGTGGCATAGTGCAGAGTCCTGTTGCTCGACATAGGGTCTTCCAGCAGCCAGCCTCTTGACCCAGGGCAACACTACTTCCTCCAGGCACTTGATGTAGGTCTCCGTGTTGAGTCTGAGACCGTGTGGGAAGATGAATGGAGGCATAACATCAACATCACTAGTGATCACTCAAACACCATGATGCTGACTAGACGTTTGATTTTGATCACTCTCCGTACATGTTTTGGAGACACAGCAAGCCAATGGTTGATCTGTGTGCTCACCATCAGATCCTGGCACAAATTTTTGTTGGTGGTGGTGGTGGTGGTTAATTGAGAATGATCCGTCTTACCATCCATGCAAGAAATGCAAAAGATTGTTTTAATTGGTATGTCACACATATTGAGAAGAGCACTGTTGGTGTGAATTTTTTTCCTTTTTTCCCTTTTATTTTGTTTACTTTTTTCTTCTATTTTTTACCTTTTCTTTTTACCTTTTTCCTTTCTTTCTTTCTTTCCTGTTTTTTATATAGGTGACCAAATGAGCAAATTAGCAATGGAGGATGCAGAAGAAGTGTGTAGACTGGTGAGAAATGAAGGTAGTATGCTCTGTTGGATGTGCATGTACAACAAAGTGAAAATGTATTGAGAGAAAAGTTGGGCATAAGAAGAATCAAATGTAGCATACAAGAGAGAAGACTATGTTGGTTTTGGACATGTGATGTGTATTAATGAGGACAGCTGCATAAAAAAGTAGCGATCACTGAAAGTGGATGGTACCCACGGAAAAGGTAGACCCAGGAAGATGTGGGATGAAGTGGTAAGGACTGATCTCAGGATGTTGGGCCTCATGGTAATATGAAGTTCTTCAGAAGACCCAACCACATCAGTGAAACTGAGATCTAGAAGTGTTATGTGTCCCACCCAAACTTAACAAGAAAACTTCTCACACACCCTACCACAACAAACCAAACTACATCTCTACATCTCTTCTCTTCCTCACATTTCCACTTCATACACTATGCTTACCTCCCACTTCCCAATCCTGTCCTCTTGGCCCTGTGCCACTGTATCATTGCTCTCTGCTAGCCCCTGACCTGTGTGTTCCACACATACACCCTGTCTCACTGTATCATTGCTATCTGCTAGACCCCAACATGTGTGTCCCACCCACACATAACAAGAACACGTTTCACACACCTTACCCCAACAAACCAATCTACATCTCCACATCTTTTCCCTCCCTCACATTTCCTCCTTCATACTCTATGCCTGCCTCTCACTCCCCAATCCTGTCCTTATGTCCCTGTTCCTCTGTATCATTGCTATCTGGTGCCCCCCCCCAACTCTATATATACCCAGGTTTTCCACACACACTTCCCCCCTCCACATGCTTTAGTCATACTTCTTTCACAATATCCTGCCACTTATATCATGGCATTTGATACTCAAGATTATCCCCTGGCACTTACCACCATCTATATCTCCCTCATCCTTTACTCAACTATCCCACTTATATTCTGATCCTTGTCGCTTGTGAGTATGCCCGGCACTTTGCAACCATCTCTATCCTGCTGTCTCCCACTCTCTCTCTCTCTCCTTCTCTTGCACTTCCTTCATGTTGGGTAAACATGTATTTCTTTGCGGCAGCACACCTGTTTCTGTCTTCATTCTTGATCTCTCTCTCCGGCTGGGTAACTTTGTACCTCATCTACCGCAAGACACCTGTTTCTGTCTCTCTGTCTCACTATAACCTTTCATCATTCAACACAAGATCACCTCCTCCAATGTCCCCTCCCCTCTCAAAAGAGAGGTCTTGCAAGTACTTGGTGACCCTGTCAGTATAGGTTCCACTTAAAAGCTCCCAGCCCACACTGTAAAGTGATTGGCATTTGGAAGGGCATCCAGCTGTAAAAACGTTTGCCAAAACTGACCTCACCTGCGCTTGTGCCACATAAAAAGCACCAAATCCACTCTGCTGAGTGGCTGATGTTAGGAAAGGTATCCAGTTGTAAAAATCCTGCCAAAACAGTTACAGAAGTTTGGTGTAGGCTTCTGCTTGGCTGGCTCTTATCAAACCATCCCACCCATGTCAGCATGGAAGGCAGACATGAAATGATGATGATGATATATATTGGGTTGGTAAAAAAGTGCATAACATTTTTTAGTAAAATTCATTAACAATGTTTAGGTAGTTGTACATACCTTTACTCAACCACATATTTCCTAGGTGAGGTAGGACATCCCATCCAAGCTGCACCAATTTCTGCCTGGTTTGCAGAGAAATATGCAGTCTAGCATTGTCCTGATGTAAGACGACACCCTTTCAGTTGGCTAATTCTGGAATTACTTCCTTTAATTGGTCTAATTGGGAACAATAATAGTCTGAATTTAACATCTGATTTTGTGGAGGTTGCTCATAATGTATTGGGTTGTCCGAAAAGTTTGTGCTGATTTATAGTAGCTTACCTTTCGACTTATTTGTCATGAAACCACCTCAATTCTGGGAAGAGGGTAATTTCAAGTTAAAGGAAAGATGGAGACGCATTGTGCAACAAAATGGTTCATATTCGGTTGATTAAAAATGTAATGGCAAGTATTTATTGACCATTTTCTTTCCTTTAAAAATCAGCATGAACTTTCTGGACAACCCAATACAATGCCCTTCAAATCCCACCAGATACAGAGCATCACATTCTTCAGATACAGACCAGCTTTTGGAGATATTGAAGGCAGTTCATCTCATTTTCCCCAGGACCTTTTTCATTTTATGTTGTAAATAATCTATTTCTCATCACACATAATCATTTTTTCAAAAATGGATCATTTTTGTTTTGTCTGAGCAGAGAATCACAGATGGAAATACACTCTATTAAGCTTTTTTTTTTCTGTTAAGCTATGAGTCACCCAAACATCATAGCAATTCACATAACCAAGTGTTTTTAAATGTCTTATAATGCTCACACAAGATACGTGGGGAATCTCTGCAATGTCTTGCATTGTGTGACATGGATTATTTTTTATTAAAGTCTCAATTTGTTCATTATCAATGACTGTAGGCCTGCCAGAACAGTCACAATCTTCCAAGTCAAAATTTTCAGTTCTAAACATAGCAAACCACTTTCAAACAGTACTTTTAGCTATGACATCATCTCCATAAATGGCACATATCTTCTTTGCTGTTTGTGCAGCATTTATTCCTTTCTGAAAATAAAAGAGCATTAAATGATGAAAATGTGTTTCATTTTCCTTCATTTTCAATTTTATCATAAGAACAATAGCAGTAAATAATCCACACAAAATTCAAATAGAAAAACCTGTTGAGATCTCCTCTTTCAGAAAATATATATATGTCATATGTTCCTGTCATGTGATGAAACAGATTACATGATTAAATATCACCAAATGAAAAATGCTAGAAACTTTCTCAACCCAATGTGTGTGTGTGTGTGTGTGTGTGTGTGTGTGTGTGTGTGTGTGTGCGTGTGTGTGTGTGTGTGTCACTCAATGTGATCATTCAACAGGTTAGGAATAGCAACCAAATCCCCTTCAGATCAGGCCCTCCTATCTTAAAACAAATATGCAGAAACAATTTATGTAGTCTTAGATAAGATTGATGAACAAAAGAGACAGGATAGTCCATTAATCACAGATCTATTGAATAAGTGAAGGCCAGAAGTTAAATAACAGTAACAATTTGTGAATACTCAAGCCAACAAGAGACTCACTACTTGATTGGAACAACCTGTTTAGAGATAACAGTCAAATTTTCTTCAAATGATAACCTACCATTTTAAAAGGAGAAAGATACATTGGAAAATGTATCCAAGATACACAATGTCTGGAAAAAAAAACAGGATAATCAAGACGGGAACACCTCTGACCATAAGCCTGCTCAAGTAGAGTTGATCAAGGGTAAAAAAAGAAAACAAACATCTGCATGGTTGTTTGATATGCTGGAAATAGCAACCAACTCTTCCTCAAGTTGGGCCTTACAGTATTAAAGGAAGAACACATGGGATAATGTGACTTCAGATGATTTGTATCTGCAAAGAAAAAAAAAGGACGATGATGCTCGTTGCTGGATTACCTTTGATCATAGATCTACTGAATCAGAGCTGACCTGGGGTTAAACAAAAACAAGAACAACAATAACAGCAGTATCAACAACAACAACAACAACAAAATCTTTTTTAAAGTTGTGTTGCTTCAAACTCAGTTTGTAAATTATAACCCTTAAACTCTTTCAATACCACATTTCTGTCTCAGTAAACTAATTTAATTAATTTTGAAAATAAATCCTTCTACTATAAATGTAAGGTTGAAATTTGGTGGCAGAGATCTAGTTGATTATATCAACCCCAGTGCTCCACTGGTTCTTATTTCATTGACTCCAAAAGGATAAAAGGCAAATTTGGCAGAATTTGTACTTAGAATGTAAAAACAGATAAAACGCAGCTAAGTCCAGCATGTTAACAATTCTACCAGCTCACCATCCTTTCCAGCTCACAGCCATTTTCAGCTCACCACCTTTAAGAACTCATCACCTTATTTTTTGAAAATAATAATGCTAAGGTTAATTATTTTAATAAATCTTTCTAAATCCTTGATTATTTTCAAAATTAATTTAAAAATAAATATATGCAGTTGGTGTTTGAAACACAAATTAACAAAATATCTTTACATATGATAAGTAATTATGATGTATAATTTACATTTAAATATAGAACCATTTTAAAAGCGGATGCTTTGTATCATAAAACTAGGGATGGGCACAAGAGGGTTAGTATAAGGAGGGTTAACTGCATTCAGTAATTTTATCACATAAAATTGCATGAGTTGTTATTAAATAGTTAAAGGATTGGTTCTGTGCAACAACCTGATGAAAGGAAAAATTAAAATTATTTGCATTTGTTATGCCCAATTGAAAACAAAACAAAACAAAATATTGCTTAGTTATTTTTGGCAGAAGATTTGTTATAGGAATCAAGGCACTTATAATATCTTTTATCTTTTACTCATTTCAGTCATCTGACTGCAACCATGTTGGGGCACTGTCTTGAAGAGTGTAAGTCAAACAAATCAACTTAGTACTTACTGTTTTTAAGACTGGTATTTAGTCTATTGGCCTCTGGTTGTCAAGTAGTGGCTGGGGGACAAATATGACACAAATGCAGACATACACATATATATATTCATATATATATATATATATATATATATATATATATATATATATATATTATAGGTGTGGAAGCAAGGTCTAGAATTGAAGGGCCTTAGAGTCAACCTAGCTAAAACCAAAATCCTAATAAGTAGGAAGGTAGATAAAACACAAACCCCTTCAGGTAGATGGCCCTGCTCAGTATGTAGAAAAGGAGTAGGTAGTAACTCTATAAGATGTACCCGGTGCAAGCTATGGACACATAAGAGGTGCAGCAACATCAAAGGCAGGTTAACTAGCAAGTTAGTTTTTGTTTGTGGCAGATGTTCAGGTGCAATAAAGACTGCAAACAAACAGGAAACAACTTCTATCTCATTCCAGGGTGAAAAACTAGAGGTAGTCGATAGCTTCCGCTATCTGGGCGACCAAGTTAGTAGTGGGGGTGGGTGCGCTGAAAGTGTAGCTGCTAGAATAAGAATAGCCTGGGCAAAGTTTAGAGAGCTCTTACCCCTGCTGGCGACAAAGGGACTCTCACTCAGAGTAAAAGGCAGACTGTATGACGCATGCGTACGAACAACCATGCTACATGGCAGTGAAACATGGGCTGTAACTGCTGAGGACATACGTAAGCTCGCAAGGAATGAAGCCAGTATGCTCCGTTGGATGTGTAATGTCAATGTGAATACCCGTCAGAGTGTAAGTATCTTGAGAGAAAAGCTGAACATTAGAAGCATCAGTTGTGGCGTGCAAGAGAGACGATTGCGCTGGTATGGACATGTGGTGAGAATGGAGGAGGATAGCTGCGTGAAAAAGTGCCACACCCTAACAGTTGAGGGAACCCGTGGAAGAGGTAGGCCCAGGAAGACCTGGGCTGAGGTGGTGAGGCAAGACCTTCGTACATTGGGCCTCACCGAGGCGATGACTACGGACCGAGACCTTTGGAAATGGGCTGTGCGTGAGAAGACCCGGCAAGCCAAGTAAGATCGTTGCCAGTGCCCCTGGACTGGTTCTTGTGCGGGTGGCACATGAGATGCACCATTTTGAGCGTGGCCGTTGCCAGTACCGCCTGACTGGCTCCTGTAGGATTTTCGAGCGAGATCGTTGCCAGTGCCCCTGGACTGGCTTGTGCGGGTGGCACATAAAAGACACCATTTCGAGCGTGGCCGTTTTCGTGCGGGTGACACGTAAAAGCACCCACTACACTCTCTGAGTGGTTGGCGTTAGGAAGGGCATCCAGCTGTAGAAACTCTGCCAAATCAGACTGGAGCCTGGTGTTGCCATCCGGTTTCACCAGTCCTCAGTCAAATCGTCCAACCCATGCTAGCATGGAAAGCGGACGTTAAACGATGATGATGATGATGATGATGATATATATATAGGAGGAGAATTTAAAAAAAAATAAAAGACGAAGACAGGTGGTGTAGAAAACAATCAGATGTCTTAGTATAACTCTCAGGAAGTGAAAAAGTCTTTAATGTTTCGAGCCTACGCTCTTCCACAGAAAGGAACACAGAAAGAGGCAAGGAGAGAAACAAAGAGAGAAAAAAAGAATGTGTAGTGGCTAGCGATCTATCATGGCAAATATATATATATATATATATATATATATAAAGTAGTTGTATGCTGTCAACTTAACGTGACAGTCCTAATAAGGGAATCATACTACTGCTATTTAGACCTAGGAAGCTGCACCGCTTCCTGCCTGGAGTAGCATGACTTGCTGGCTGAAGATGCCTGTCTAGCTCTCGTAAACATATAGTAATTCTAGTGAAACACATTCAGCCAGCAAGTCATGCTACTCCAGGCTGATGACGAGCAAAAACTCAGAAACATGTTCCTGGATGCAGGCTTGGCTGGGTGGAGGTGCTTGTCTCCCCCTCGTAAACATACAGACACAGGAAATGTGTCAGGCTGACAGGAAGTGGTGCAGCTTCCTAAGGCTAAATAGCAGTAGTATGGTTCCCTTATTGGGATTGTCACGTTAAGTTGACAGCATACAACTACTTTATCGTATCACTACTGCTTAAGTCTCTCTGAGAGATATAGAAATGTATCATTTCTAATTTTGTAATCAGTGAATGTGGTTGCCATTTCTAGCATATTAGCTGACCATTTAGAGACTTTATATTAGCTTGTAGGGAAGCTGAGAATGTCTGTTCTTGTAGTGAACCAGTGTCAGTTCTTGTGATTTGTGTTCTTATAATTAAATAAAGCCTAATCTGCTTCAAGCCCACAGGCTCATGATGCTAGAGCTTATGTGAGCTTTCAAGACATTTAGGTTGAAAGTAGAAGTCCCCCTTAATTACAATGTCAGCCCTTTGCAGATTTAGCACTCTCCACCAGTGCCATTAGTACTCATTTTCAGCCGAGTATACTGGAGCTATGTGGAAGGCAGTGCTTTGCTCAAGGACACAATTATCCACCTGGTTTGAGAGCTGAACATATAACTTACCAATCAAGAGCCTAACAACCACAAAGCCATACACGTTCACACTTGTAATTAGTTCTTCTAAACCAATACCTGTCTGATGGGATTTGAACTCAAAACACAAACACAAGACATTCGGTCCAAGGTCCTTATGGTTCCCACCAATCCATCATTGTAGATTGGTACTTTTTTGTCAATCCTGAAAGGATAAAAAGTAAAGGCAACTTCAGAATGGTTTGAACTCAGTGCTAAGAATCAAAACAAAGATCACAAAGACATTCTATTTGATGTTCTAATGTCTCTGCCAAATCACTATTTATATAAATCATGACTGTGTGGTAAGAAGTTTGCTTCCCAACCACATGGTTCCAAGTTCAATCCCACTGTATGGCACCTTGGGCAAGTGTCCCTTACTATATAGCTTCAGGCCAGCCAAAGCCCTGTGAGTGAATTTGGTAGATTGGTAGATGGAAGCTGAAAGAAGCCCATGGTTTGTGTGTGTGTGTGCGTTTGTCTCCCACCACTGCTTCATAACCAGTACTGGTGTGTTTATGTCCCTGTAATTTAGCAGTTCAGCAAAAATAGACTGATAGAATAAGTACCAGGATTCAAAAAAGTTAGTATTGGGGTCAGTTAATTTGAATAAAAAATTCTCCAAGGCGGTGCCCCAGCATGGCTGAAGTCTAATGATTGAAACAAGATATAAAAAAAAATGCATAATCCTTTCTACTATTGGCACAGGAATTGAAATTTGGGGGAAGCAGGCTCCTAGTCAATTACACTGACCCCCAGTTCATCACTGATACTTAATTTATTGACCCCAAAAGGTTGAACGTGGAGGCACATGGCCTAGTAGTTAGAGCAGTGGACTCACGGTAGAGGGATCGTGGGTTCGAATCTCAGACCTGGCAATGAGTGTGTTTATGAGCGAAACACCTTAGCTCCACATGGCTCAGGCAGAAGGTAATGACGAAATTCTGCTGACTCTTTCGTCACAACCTTCTCTCATTCTTTCCTCCTGCTTCTAGCAGCTCACCTGCGACAGACCAGCATCCCGTCCAGGTGGGGAACCTATGTGCTGATGAAACCTGGAAACTGGCCCTTATGAGCCAGGCATGGCTCGTCGAGAAGGAACAAACAACAAAAGGTTGAACAGCACAGTTAACCTTGGCAGAATTTGAACTCAGAACATAAGAGCAGATGAAATACCACAAAGCATTTTGCTCAGCATGCTAATGATTCTGCTAGTTTGCCACCTTAATTCCTAATATAATAAAAGATGCAGCATTTACACTTGAGATACTTTTGTCACAGAGGTCTTCTCAAGAAGGGCTGTTGTTGTTGGCACTCCGTCACTTACGATGTTGAGGGTTCCAGTTGATCCAATCAACAGAACAGCCTGCTCTTGAAATTAACGTGCAAGTGGCTGAGCACTCCACAGACATGTGTACCCTTAACGTAGTTCTCGGGAATATTCAGCATGACACAGTGTGACAAGGCTGACCCTTTGAATTACAGGCACAACAGAAACAGGAAGTAAGAGTGAGAGAAAGTTGTGGTGAAAGAGTACAGCTGGGTTTGCCACTATCCCCTGCCGGAGCCTCATGGAGCTTTAGGTGTTTTCGCTCAATAAACACTCACAACGCCTGGTCTGGGAATCGAAACTGCGATCCTATAACCACGAGTCCGCTGCCCTAACCACTGGGCCATTGTGCCGCCACTCAAGAAGGCTAAATCACAACTATAGAAGACTATGTACACTTGCTTCCCTAACTAGGAATAATAGCCAAAGCTTTCTCAAATCATATTTACTATCTTTAAAAAAAGGAAAGATTTGTTAGATGAATAGATGGTTGAAACACTATGATCATAAGTCTGCTCAATCAGGAATTGTCTGGGGTTAAAACACAACTAAAAATATTTTGAGCCAACGATAATATTTCTATGTCAGTATGTTTGATGTGAATTACAGAGAAGAAAGAAGAAACAGAAGCAAAGCTCAAAGTAAATAAAACAGGTATAATTGAAAGAAGGTGGAGGTGCAATGGCCCAATGGTTAGGGCAGTGGACTCGTGGTCATAGGATCACGGTTTCGATTCCCATACCGGGCGTTGTGAGTGTTTATTGAACGAAAACACCTAAAGCTCCACGAGGCTCCGGCAGGGGAT